>NC_041402.2:91775524-92075524 GCF_900747795.2 Erpetoichthys calabaricus
TCCCGTATTTTTTTTATCATTTTTTTTAAAGCAGCGTCTCATGCAAATCATCCCACACGCATTTTATGAAGATGCCTCTTTTCGTAGTTTTGATTGGGTAATACTTGACGTCATCGTTAGTTTGATTGGTCGTTTTAACTGTCCAGTGAGGAGGGCGGGTCTTTTAAGTACAGTCTGCAAAGTGTTGGCACTGGGATGTGGCACCCGCTGCAGTATGCGTCCCTTATTTTTTTGTATTAAAAGTGGTAACCCAACCTGGCAGGTAACAGTAATGTTTGGTCATGAAGTCGTCTAAAATCCGCCACGTGCCCTCTTTTAAGTGTGAGAAGCAGATATATATAGCCAAATTCTCGCGCTTCGTTGCGGCGAAGTACTGCTTTTAATTTTTTAAGAAAAGAAAACCTTTTTAAACGGATCGAAAATACAGTATACCAATAACAATTTGTTAAGGATCTGTTTTTTTCTGAACCTCGCTTTTCACAGCTGTCGCGCTACGGCGTGTGTTTCGTTTATTTGACAGCATGCATTGTGCTATATAAGGTTGAAGTTCAAATTTCAATAGCATTAACGTGAAGGAATATTTATGGGAGAGAGGGAGCATTCCAGAGGAGTACCCCCTAAACCAATAGGTGGTGGGACCCTTATATAGTACAAGAGATTGGCCCTTTAATTACAGACTGGTGCAAAGGGATGCAGAGATACCAATGGTCTTCAGAATGAGTTCTGGTACAAAGGTAACCAGACTTTCACAGGACATTCCTGGTAAGTAGTGATGAAGTAGCTCTGGAGATTGAGCCTGAAGGTTATACCTGGGTGAATATAAAGACAGCTCCAGAACAGGAAAACACTATGACTACAGTGAATGAAGAACAGACAGTCTGAGAGGTAAGAGGGAGAATTTAGATGCTTGAAGAAATGTGATTTTGTTCAGTGAGTAATTGGGCAAGCCAAATCATATAACAGCTACAGGCCAGACCTTAATAAGTTAGGACCGGTGAGGCTGGTAAAGTTTGTTTTCCTTGTAATCTTTTCATTTATCTTCTTCCTGTCATTGCACCTCACTGTGTACTTTTTGTGGTAAATGTTTGGCTTTTTGGAACTCTTTGTTCAGAGTTAGAGAGCCCCACTACACCCAGTATTAATCACTGTGGGTTTGTAGACGTGTAGCCTTCAAAGGACTAGCATCCTGTCAAGTATGCTTTTCAGTATAATACAAAATTTTTGTGCCATATTGAAATACAATACAAAGGCATATTGCTGTATATTTTAATTCATGTCCATTTGATTGTGCACTGAATGTGTCTTAACTAAAGGTAAAGCAAACTCATTACATTTCACTCTGTGCCTGTTTGGAGTGCATTGTATTTCTTTCCACAATCATGTGTGGCGTATGTCGAGCCACGGGTGTATCACAGAACTCTGGGCCCTATACATAAACAGTCTCTGTAGGCCTCTTCCTCTTGATCCATGTTTGTCACACATCCTCTGAATTGTTTTAAAAAAAACTTCAATCAACAACTGTACCAATCAATAATGGCTATTATGCTATTGTAGTGCCATGCTCATATCGCATTTAGTAATAATTTGTGATAGTTTGAAATCTCCTTTCTCAGGATTCTGTAGCCTACTATTACTTTCCTATGATTAAATGAGATTTTCTTAATGCTTATTGCAGTATTTATCACTCCCAAGGTTTAAGACAAGACTACCTAACCTATTTAGAAAATACTTACAATAACTGCACAATAAAAGACCACTGAATAAGACTATGAACATGGTTTATTTGCAAAAACAAGGACAAAAAGAGAGCTTTCCAAAAGTGCCAACCTATACAATATATTAAATGCAAGATACACTTATATATTAAATACTATACAAATTGTATTAAATATCCAAGCTTAAAGTGTAGTAGTTCAAAAGTATACAAGTCAAAAGGAAAAATAGTTTTAAATTAGAAAGCTAATAAAAAAATAACAAGTTGGGTGAAATTTACTAAGAACATTATAGACATGCCACCATTACCACAAGGTTTTGTAACGACAGTTTACGGCAGCTCTACCCCACACCCTCAGATTTCAATGGAAATCAACAGATTTGCAGTGATCTCAAAAAAATATTTTGAGAGGAAGAAAAATCCAGCAAAAGTCAGAAAATGTTCATGTCTGAACTACAAAGAAATGATAATTGACTGTAGAAACTGACACTTAAATTACACAAACTAAAATCATACTTCCCTTGTCTTAGCTGAACACAACTTTCTTGTTAAAGAAATGAGTCAGCAGCTGTTTTCCTTCATTTTGCTTTCTTTCTTTTCATTTTTTGAAATCCAGATTTTAGCCTTCCTGGGGAAGGACATGATGTGTTACTTTTTGAAATCAAAACAGCACTCCAGCATAATCAGTCACTTTGCTCATTTAGCATAATTGACCAATCTAATGTAGTGTTGAATTAAACTGTTTTGCACCTTTTGCAAGGGGTGAGAGTGGACTCAGAGAGCCTTTGCTATTTTTGTAAACAAAGTTTAGTAACTCACTTGATATTTCCAGACATGATATATGTGTACATATGATACCAATTACTTAGAAATAATAACAAAATATAGACAAAAATGAGGCATAGGGGTCCAGAACCTATTCAGACTTTATTGGGTAAAAGGCATGAAGGAAAGTTTTTAAAAATAATGCACCATTGTAATACCAGTAACGGCGTACTGCACGCATACATGAATAGTTTTCATACTCTTTCTCTGTACGTTTAGCATCCATTTGCTCATAGGTTGATGCTGCTTCATGAGCAGCTCTTGTTTTCTCCACTCTAGCGGCCTGCTTCTTCTCTTCTTCTGTCGGCATCTTTTCACGATCAAGTCTGATCTAATCAAGTCTGATCAAGTCTGTTTTTTGTTGCAATTACTTAATATGTTTCTCTTAATTTTTCACTTAAGCTGGCACTTAAGGGTTCAATCTGCCTCAAGAATTATTTAAGATATGAAGAGGTAGAGGAAGTGACGGCGATGGTAGGGCAGACAACGGCGCCCGTACGCATGCACCACATGGCCGCCCTGCTGCATGCTGCTGAGAGTTGATTCTACAATAAAATAAAATAAAAATAAAAAGAGTAATAAAAATCATCACCCTGAAAGTGGACAGATAGAGGCCACATAGTATATGTGTACCAAATTTCAGGTCAACAGGTCAAACGGTTTGCGACCAGCAAGTGATTTAAAATCCTGGACAGACAAACAGCCACGGTAACGTATTATATAAGAAGATATTAATTAAACAGAAAATTGGCAATGTTATGTATGAAGTGGGTTATATTTGTATTATAATTACTGAAAAGAATTACTGTAATATTGCGATGGGCTGGCGCCCTGCCTGGGGTTTGTTTCCTGCCTTGCGCCCTGTGTTGGCTGGGATTGGTTCCCTCAGACCCCCCGTGACCATGTAGTTAGGATATAGCGGGTTGGATAATGGATGGATGGATTACTGTAATATTTTGTAATTTAAATTTTTTTTGAACAGCACAACAATAACTTACTAAAACTCTAAATTTTCTTCCTTTTTAGTTGACTTATTTATGTTTATTAGACATGAATTTTAAAGCAATATTTTTATCATTTAATGTAGCTAATAATGTGTTTTCTACTATTTTGTAGCATTTCTGTTTTTATTCAAGTTTTGGCATTATAAGAAATTAAATTATAAAAAAAAAGAACTAATTAATTATTATGGGTTCCTTTAATTATTTCACTTTTTAATATGTTATAAGGATTACTAGTTACTCCAAAAATGATACAAGTAAGACAAATAGTTACCAGTAGTTGTCGGATGTGCTGCAAAGTCCCCAGCATGATTGTTCAGCTCTGAACTGGTCATTTGGTTTCCTGGAGCTAAAACAAATTAATTAATTTCAAATAGGTTTTATGACATTTTTTTATATTTCAGGTTTGGTTTACAATTATTTAATTACATTTATTTCACAGTATTTGATCTTAGACTGTTTTTAGAATCCCAAAATAACACAAAAGGATAATCCAATGTGCTAGATGTTCAAGTACAAAGGATATAAATTCAGGGTACTGCTTCAAGAATAGATATTGTAATTAGATTTAAGTGTGATGAGACTCCTTTAGGAAAACAAATCAGGATATACAGTAAGCCTATTTTTGACCATGGACAAAGGCAAAATTCACTTTTAAAGTCATCATAGTGAAAGAAGTAGCAGCTATGCAACTTGAAAATACATCAATGGAGGACTAGTGAACCACAATCAATCGTGGGGGCTATGAATGAGATTTTCTTCAGTCTCCCATTGTATATCGTTAGAATATGCCTTCAAACTACCCTTCACCAGAAAAATGTCCTCATCAAAGACAATGGCAAAGAAAAAATACTATATTTATGAGTGCAACATTAGTACAATACTGGTCAACAAACATTTTGCTACTGGGAGTCTTTCACCTTTACTTTAACAGGTTTCAGTTGCTGACTCCAAATCTATAAACCGTTTTCTTCCAGCATGTCCCGTTTTTTAGTTATGATGTTCCAGGTCTTGGACAGCTAGGGTGACTGGACAGTAAAGGCAGATAACCATTTTGATAAATACTGGCAATTATACTAGGGATGCCATTGAGATAACAGAACTCACCACATGTTACTAACAGCTGTGAGATTGTTTACCTTGTCATTATTAATTTTATTTAAAAATTATTCATTTTTAATTAGCAGAAAAAATATTTGTTACTGATTACCTGGTCTTATATGACTCTAAAGTGTAATGACACAACTCAGACATGATAGTGCAGTAGGTAAAGGTTTTACTGTTAAACATAACATTGCATTTCAGGACATTTCGTTCGTTAGATTCACCATTACTGTGAACATTTTGTCAAGGCGATGGACAGAAACGGCGATGCTTTTCAGCATTTAAGAAATAAGTTTGGGCTTGAGAAAAGTGAAGCCAAAATTGAGGAAGGTGTTTTTGTTTTTCCTGAAATCCGTGAACAGATGCTTGACGATGAGTTCAAAAGGAAACTGAAGCCCACTGAATCAAAAGCATGGAAAGCATTTGTGCGGGTTGTTCAGAATTTTCTTGGCAGTCACAGAGCAGAGAATAATGCTGAGCTTGTGGAGAACCCACTGAAAGCATATCTCCTTATGGGAGCTAGAATTGTCATGGAAGATGCATTTTTACATTCTCATCTTGACTTTTTTCCACCAAATCTAGGCGATGTCAGCGATGAGTATAGGGAAAGATTTCATCAAGATATAAAGGTGATGGAAAACTGATATCAGGGAAAATTCACTCCGAGCATGATGGGTGAGTACTGTTGGTTCTTGCAAAGAGAGACAGATGTGCAGTACAAGCGCAAAAGCGAGTGCCTCCAACATTTTTGGGCACACTGACCTCACTTTTATATTGGGGTAAATTGACAGAAATATGCTTTAACGTGTCTCTGGTATCATCTTCTGGTTTGCTTTTAGAATAAACACATCAAAACAATTTTGGTGGGACATAGTCCAAACTCCAGATATCATGTTGATATATTATATTGATATTCAAAAGTGTCAAAATGTCAATGATGTGTATTTCAAAAACCTGACGTGCTAGCTTAATTCCGATGTCATATATGAAATCAGTCTAAAAAACTTAATAAAGAGCTGCATTGAAGTTCCCAGTAGCAAACAAAAAATATTTTTGTAGACCAGTGATTAATAAAGTATCTGAAGTTCACATGATCCCATCACAGCCATATTATCTGGTAATGCTAGGAGGGATCATGTAGCAATAAAACAGCACAATTTTACCTGAGTACTGCTATGTTTCACATTAGCCTTTGCAAAATGTTTTTAATAATACTCCAATTCAAATTGAAGACATTATTGAAAGTGGTTTTATTGTCTTGTAAAATTCTGTGAATTGGTATTAGCTGTTTTTCTTTCTTTACAGTATATTATTTCATAGTGTTTCACTGGATTTGAAAGTTTATTTCTTTCTGATAATCACTTTACTACAGTATGTTCAAGTAATGTTTCTTGCTTTCTTAAACTAACAGGCGCCTAAGGTTAATGATATCTGTCAGTTGAGGATGTTAAGGTTAATAATATCTCTCCATACAAATGTCCATGTGTACTACTAAACTCTACTTAAAACATTTTAAATTACATGACTTGATCATTCAGTGAATAATGTAAACAAGAACATTAAAGATTTCAATAATGAATTCAAAAACGATAAAAGTGCTTTCACAGGTGGCATGGTAGTGCAGTAGGTAACACTAATGCTTCATAGATCAAGCACTTTGGTTTCAGTCCTGCACATTGATGTAATCTGTGTGGGATTTGCATGTGTATGTTTTCCTCCCAGTACCCTGGTTTTCCTCTCACATCCCCAAAGATGTGCTAGTTAGGTTAATAGGTGATTTCAAATTGGCCCATTTTGTGAATTTGTGAGTGAGTGGGATAAGTGCTGGACTGGTACCCTGTCAAAGGATATTAAGTGCTCTGGAGAAGGATGGGTTATCCTAAAATAGACATTACACCAAAGCTCTAATTTCTTTTTTAAAATATTCCTGTATAAATTACAGTATATTACCAAATCATGTTTGAAAAAGTCACATTCTATTTTAATTTAAAACATTTAAAGCACAAAATTGTTGCAGATTAAAAAGAGAGCTCTGCAAAGATCTAAAGTAGAGGTTTGGGTGGCACTACCTAAGTTCAGTTTTATTTCAGGGTCATGAATGTATGTATTTGGAAACTATGGACAGAATCAGAAGGCAAAGAAACAGCACCTGCTTGATTAGCTCTGGAGAGAAAACTCTTCTCATTTTGTACTTTGTTCTGTGCCATAATCATTAATAACTATAAAAATGTTCTAAAAATCTGATGCATCATTTACTTAAAATATGGAACCAAAGTAAAGAGTCAGTTTAAGGCAGAAATACCATTCTCCACTGGCCCAGTGCACAACAGTTACATAGTCCAATCTTCTTTAATTTACACAGCATTTAATTCATGGAAGTCATTAGGTATCCAATATCTGTCTAAACTGAAAATGTACCATATGCGTATCGTTTAAACAACTATGCTTCAAATATATAATTACAGTAATATACTCCATGTTCATTTTTTGAGATCAGATATTTAAATTTAAATTAGAGAAAACAACAATTTACAATCACAGGAAAGATAGCAGTGACAGTAAACAACAACTAACCAAGAACAGAACCCTACCAAAATCACCCTGTAAAAGGAGTGCCTAAATAGGTGAAAGTTACCGATGTCTGTTTAGACTGGCGAAAGAGGCTCAAGAGACACACCAAGTCCAAAAGCTGACAGATTACCCTAGGTTCTTGTCTATAAGCCGGACTCGTGTATAAGCCGGAAACCAAAAATCATACGAATTTTTAAAATAAAATCTTATCATAGATAAGCCGGACTCATGGATAAGCCGAACGTACTATAACATATAACTAATAGAAGGGAGGGAGGTCAGTGGTCTCACTCGCACCCATTTAATTTCTTTAAGGGGGGAGAGAGTGTGAGATATTGGCGTCTCTCTCACTCCCCGCATGGCGCGGTTGGAGCGGCCGGAGCGCGTTCTTTCTGCTCTGGGCGTCGGCGAGTCAACACGCGCACGTAGCGGTCATTTAAATTGTGATTTTGTTAAATTTTTGTTTTGTGAAATTTGTTAAAATGGATAATGTTTCTGGTACATGCTTCCTCAGTTGGTTTGCCCAGTTGATTTCATACAAGGGACACTATTGGCAGATGGCTGAGAAGCTAGATTGCTTACTTTTCTCTCTCTCTTGCGCTGACTATCTGTGATCCTGACGTATGGGGATTGAGCAGGGTGGCTGTTCGCACACATAGATGATACGGACGCTCGTCTAAAAATGCTGAAAGATTATCTTCACGTTGCTATCTTTTGCTTCCTGAAACGACATGCTGCACAGTGCTTCGCATACTTAAAAGCTCGAAGGGCACGTATTGATTTTTGACTGAAAAACAAGCTCTGTCTCTATCTCTCTCTCTCTCTCTCTCTCTTTGTCTGCTCCTGACGGAGGGGGTGTGAACTGCTGCCTTCAACAGCTTTGTGCCGCGGTGCTTCACATACTTAAAAGCCAAACATTGAGCACAGTTTAAACTTTTGAAAAAGAGACAAATGTTTGTTTGCAGTGTTTGAGTAACGTTCCTGTCTCTCTACAACCTCCTGTGTTTCTGCGCAAATCTGTGACCCAAGCATGACAATATAAAAATAACCATATAAACATATGGTTTCTACTTCGCGGATTTTCTTATTTCGCGGGTGGCTCTGGAACGCAACCCCCGCGATGGAGGAGGAATTACTGTATAAGCCGATATTCTATTTTTTCATTTTCACAACTTTTTTCCTTAGATAAGCCGCGGCTTATAGACAAGAACTTAGGGTAATTTAAAAAGGGAAGAATTAAAGTGGACTCCTAGCCAACCAGCTCCTTGCCTGAGGCACAGCAGTTTACCACTTCCCTGTTTTAGGCACAGATGGCCCATTGTTACGAGCTGCCAAAAGTTTCAGGAATTCCTGATTAAAAAAAGTGATTTCCAGCTAGAAGTTAATATTAGTTGTGCACAGATGATGTCCAGACAGAATACCCTCTCAGGATGGGTAAAGTCAGGATGGGGGGCAGAGGGGTCCAGGAAAAGAAATAAATGTTACAGATGAGGAAATCTAACAGAATAAGCTATATTTTAAAATCTTTGTAAAAAGGAACCTGCCCAACTTGCCTAATTTTTCTTACATATGTATACTTTAATAAATAAAAGAGAGAAGTTACAAATTAATTGGCACTATTTTACAGGTCTATCAACTAATTTCAAGGTGCTCACCCTTTGATGATCTTAGGCAATGCTGGGAAAAGAACCATTGAATTATAGTCTCAGGTAAAGAATGGAAATCCATCATTCACAACATAAACTCTTCTTCAGTCTGAGCAAAGCTTGGTTTAATTTAGGTTAAAACTGTATAATCTCCACATTTTAGTAAAATCTATCAATAACAGAAATATAAGAATGAGTGGCCTCGATAAGTTATATATTTTGGGAATGCCCCATGCTCAGACAATTTTAGGGATAAATATTTATTTATCAGATTAATACCATTATTTTAAATAACACTATATTGAATAAATTCTTTGCATTTATTGTAGTAAAGTAGATAAATGGCAAGCGCAGAAGGACAAAAATTAACAGGCAAACAGACAAAAAGACAAACAGCAGCCTTTTAGGGATAATGCAAATGAATAATCAGTTAACAAAGTGGAAATCAGAAACCAAGAAACACAAAACCAACAATGAATGTAAAAAGGTTAAAGTTGAGAGGTTATAGCAATATCTAGAAAATGTGTCTCTAACTAAATGATCATTTAAAAGTTGTTGTTTTTTTGAGGTCTATTTGTAATCCAAAAGTCTGGACCTTCTTTGAAATGTCTCACCACCTTAAAAATTAGCAAACAAAATGAAGCCATGATGAGGAAAATAAAATAATGTCAAAAATTAATAATAATAAAAAGACTATATCAATAAGGAAACAAACAGTGCAGAAAGAAAGTAAATGATTAAAAATGAGTGTGATATCCCATATATATCTTAGTTAATGTTGCTTGTGCTACAAGTTTTCTTACTAAACTGAAAGAATCCTCCCCCAGCCATAACACAATGGGAAAGTAACATCTTACTCAACATAAAACTATAAAGAAATGCACTTTCAATTCCAGTGCAAAATGTAAGAATTTGACAAGTATTCATTAATAATATTCTAAAATAAATAAACCAGAAAGGCCTTCACCTCTGCTTTTTATTCTTTTGATGTTTTAAATATATTGAATTTTGGGTTTTTTATCCACATAGAAAGAGGATGAGTGTTGAGTTCTGAATATGACTGAATGCAACTTAATTTTAAACATTTATGGACATTGATTTGTTTTCTTGACTGAACCATGTTTTACTCATTGTGATAGTGATTTATAAACTCAACAACAATTAATGAAAAAATGTATGATTTAATTTAAGGAATATTTTCCATTTTTATGGGTCTTCATGCATGTTTTTTTTTATTTAAACCAACCATAAATGCACACATGTATTCATTCTGCCAGCATAGATATGACCTCCTGTCACACCTTTATAACCTTAAAGGAAGCAACTTGGCCTCTGTGTTTGGTAGAGTAACTCTGCACTGCCAACTCCTGACCAAAATATCTTGTAACCATTTGTAAGTCCTTCTTGATTATCTCTCATTCTAAATAAAAAGTCAGAAACTATTAAAACAGATTGGATTCTGGCGGATTGTTGCATGCTTATTAGCTTTCAAAAGCAGTATTTTCTTTAGAGAAAGTTATTTCTATGGATGCCCAAAATATAGTGGCTTGTCCTTAATTACTTTCACCTGCTAAGCCCTAGACATTACCAGACTTAGTAATCATTAGACTAAGATTTAATTATATTACTGTATTTATAGTTACAAAGATATCCTTTTATTAGGCATAACCACAAATCTACAATCTAGGTGTTGTATAAAATGTTTAATACCACTAACACCTGAAGAATCTTCAGTACATTCATAACACGAGGCACTACAAAAGAAACAGCAGTCATGACATCCATTATTGGATATAGAGTAGATAATATTTTTAAACAACTAACCTTGTAAGATAAAGAACATTCTTTAATTATTTGTGCTCATCCTAATCATAGACATAAACTGAAGCATTTTAAATCGTTAGAAAGGGTAGTGCCAAGTCCATGAAAAATATCTCTAATTAGGACAGCTTTATTGTGCTAAAGTTAATGATTTAAAATCACTCATCGACACTGAGTTGACAAACTGCACTCTTGTTCAGCAACAGCCCAGCTTAGTATACTGACTGATGTGTCTATATGCCAGACCAGTTAGCATTCAGCAGTTTACTTTCCTTTCCCATAGTAAGTAGCTGTAGCATGGCAGAAATCACCTTTAAATTGTCAACAATTTATACAGCATATTCACTATAATACCGTACATTATTTGCTGAGTCTCTTATGGTTGTTTCACTCACATTAAAGTCAACACATCTTAATCAAGTCTGGTTTGCAGACTTCACTAATATATCAGTTTCTTCACATATAAGCAGAGGCAGTCGTATAGCAGGTATAGAATGGGAAATTTTCTTTCTTATAATATTTTTCAGAATATGAAGACTTGACCCACATAATTTAGTTTAATTTGTAGAATAACCTGTATATGTGAGAAGGCTCCTTATTATAACAAAATATGTTTATTGTGATAAGTTTTGCTTAATATACCACTTTAATTGTTTATATTGTTATGAGTAGTAGGTATGATATTCATTCAAAGTCTGTGAAGGGCTAGGGTTTATAAATATTTGAGAATAGTTCTCACTTTTTTAAGGTCCTTGGAGTAAGACTGAGTAGGAGAGGTAAAGGGAAACTAGACTATAGCCCCACTATAGTAGGCAAAACATAGAAGCCAAACTTGAACAACATAATTTTTATCTCTAGTCTACATAATACAAACCCCCAGTGGAGAATATCCTTTAAGACACAAAAGTCGTTTTTAATTTCAGTTGACCGTATACATTTATTAATGTTCTCCTCATTTAGCAAAACAGCTCATTAGCTATTGTCACACACGTACACATGGGAGGCAGCTAAAGGGCTTGAGTAAGGACAATTCTGAATCTGACCGGGATGTGTCAGAGTACACTGATTCTTTTTCTCGCTTTCCTGCAGACCATTCACAGGAAGTTCCACCTGGCCCTGTTGACGTCACTTCCCGGTTCCGGACCTATAGAGGAAGGCCTTGCCGGCTCCGGCCCCCTTGATGTCATGTCCAGGCTCAAGCCTATGGCTGAAAACCATTCCGATCCCGGCCCCTTTGACATCACTTCCTACCCTGACCTTTAAAGGCCTCCACCTTTTCCCTATTTCTTCAGTTCTATTTTGGACTCCAGTATGTGCACATCAGTGCTGTCATTTATTGCAATTTGCACCCAGGAAAACAATATACGGGTTGCTGCCCCAAACCTTGCTATGGCCCTTTGTGGAATTTGTGACACTATGTAATACATTAAAACTGATTCATAAAATTTGATATGAAGTAGTAAATAAACCACAATTATTAGTAATAATTAATTGTTCAGAACTTTTAACCCAGAGCTTTGCTTTGTCACATTGTTTATCATGAGTAGCTATATCACAAACCAAAGTAATAAAAGTTAAAGCCATAGATTGGGAATTAAAGACCTTTATTCACAGATAGATAGATAGATAGATAGATAGATAGATAGATAGATAGATAGATAGATAGATAGATAGATAGATAGATAGATAGATAGATAGATAGATAGATAGATAGATAGATAGATAGATAGATAGATGTTAATTTGGCTTTTTTACAGAAGCAGCAATGCCCTTCATTTGTAGTGTATATTTAATTTATTCTGTGATTTTTTGCCCAAAATTATTTATTCTTTCCAAATTCACTAAAATGGTGATCTGCTTTCACAGAGGAAAAATACTCTTATGCTACATATAAAGCAATATTAATATTCTGTTTTACTTCAACTGCAGCTATAAGAATACCTTTTAGCTATTTCAAGAGTTTAATAGCTTAGCACACAAAGTGTAGGTGGAGTATCAAGAGTTGATCCTGGATGTTTTACTGTTTGCTATAGCTGTGTAACAAAAACAAATGCACATAATAATAAAGATAAATTACAGAAAATACCAGATATCGAGTAACAATAAAAACTGTAATTTAAGGTTATTAATTTGTGTGGAGTCCATGTCTGAACTATGATTTTATACCAGCATTCTGACATCAAGGCATCAACATTTACTATTATATCACCCCCATTTTTAAGAAGAAAAACTAGTTAGAAAATGTACACATGGTATACAGTAAATTCAAGTATGTTCGAGGACTGTGCAAGCACTGTAGCCCAGACTAAGGTCAGAAGGTAGATTCTAGATCCTTCTCAATCCATTTCAGGTTTGGGGGGACCAGAGGCAATCCCAGCAGAACTGGGCAAAAGGCTGAAAATAGGCCTTGGTAGGACTCTAGTCTTTCATAGGGTCCACTCTTACTCAAACACACACATAAACATACACACACACATACACACACACACAAAACCCAAAACCATATACAGTGAGAATTTGAAAGTGCTAATTGACATAATGTAAATAAATTAAAATGTTTGTAATTATTTCCTTCAGTGGCTGAGCATGTCTGACTGCAGTAATTGTCATGAAAGGGAACTTACAAAGCTATTCAGCTTTGACAAATGTTAGGGAATAAGAGAAGTAAAAGGCAAAAATTATTGCAGCGAGTGACCATTATAGATATCACGTGAATGTGGCATTCTAATGTTAAATTATAGAGTGACCACATTTTCAAAATTCCAAACTAAGACATTTGTGTAGCATATATACAGCAACAGTGTGTGAAAACCTTGTGAAGACTTACAGAAAACGTTTGACTTCTGTCATTGCCAACAAAGGGTATATAACAAAGTATTGAGATGAACTTTTGTTATTGACCAAATACTTATTTTCCACCATAATTTGCAAATAAATTCTTTAAAAATCAGACAATGTGATTTTCTGGATTTTTTTTCTCATTTTGTCTCTCATAGTTGAGGTATACCTATGATGAAAATTACAGGCCTCTCTCATCTTTTTAAGTGGGAGAACTTGCACAATTGGTGGCTGACTAAATACTTTTTTGCCCCACTGTACCCACTCATAAAGCCTATCCTCATAATGGCTGCTTTATGTCACCATCAAAAGAGAGGGATCATAGCACACGTTTTACTGGTGTTTTATTAATTTGTATTAGAGATCTGTTCGCCATCAGTAGAGGCTTTTGGAGGTGAAAAAGATGAAAATATACAATTTTGTGTAACAGCTGTCAAGGTAAAATTGAAACAGTAAAGTAATTTGTAGTTTAAGTCACACAGAATGTTTCTCTGTTTTAAGATAGGTGAGTTTGCACATTTTCCTATGCTTTTCAATGGGAGATTTTGAAATTAAAAAACTTTGTACAATGTAATTTGTTCAAGATATCTCAATGAACATTGAATTATGTCGACACATTTCCTTAAAAAAATAAGTGTACCACATTTCAATAAAACTGGTACACTGCAGGACAAGTTGTTTCATTTTGGAATAACGGACAGAAAGGCAAACATGGTCTATCGCAACAGGTGCAATATGCGTTATGTAAGAGTGTGCCTGAAACAGATCTATGCATCATGAATAAAACTAGAATATTTAAACTGAAAACAACATAAACAAATACTCACAATAAATTGTATTTCCATCTTCACCAGGGGAAGCTTTAAAATAAAACCACAAATAGAATACTTACAATTTGATAAGAAAATAATATAAATAAAAATAAAGAGAAAAGAACTCCCTGATGCACATTTTTATTACATTTATTTATTTTCTAATCCCACTTAATCCAATTCAAGATTGGATTTGAGCCAAAGACTATTTCAAAAAGCATAAGACAGGTTTCTGGTCTCCTCTCAGTGTACTGCTGTCACACTTTGTAATGCTTCTTCCCATGAAAAAGTGAAAACAGAGATATTGGGAGACTTTGGAGTCAGCAATAACAGAATTCAATCTATTTCTTATTGGATTTCTTAGCATGTAATTATGCTATTGTGGAATGTGAAGGACAAGGAGAACAGCTAGTTAGCCTAGGTCATCAGAATTGTAACTTTGTCTGTTATGACTGACCATGGACCCCCAGAATCCTTTTTCTTTGGCAGTGATGCTGACTTTTTGGATTTCTCAATTATAATGTGAATGAACTTTAATTGTGGTTTATTTTTATGTATATGGCTGAAATTACTGTTTTATTGTCTGTTCAATGTAATTTGTGTGCTTATAATATATATGTAATGTGTTCCATTATAGTAGTAAATATATCCGGTGTTCTGAAACTATACTCAGTAAAGTACAAAATAAATTGTACAAAAAAAGGTTTGAAATGAACTGACAGTCCATCCGTCACAGGGCATGCTTATTTATACTGTGTTCCTTTAGGGAGGCTTTGCTGCAATGGTAAAATGACATACGAATAAACAGGAAATGTGTGGAAAATCATTTTTGCTGCATGGATGCTGGGTCATGTGGAAAAGCGTTAGAGCTATTACTGCCCACAAAGGCAGCCCTCAACACATTTTTTGCTCACTTTGAATCTAGCAACCCTACTACTCATGGAAAGATTATAACCACAGAGGATGCCAAGTCTCCCCACTTCAGACTGAGCATGTATGATGTACAGTGCACGCTGCAGAGGGTCAATCCACGTAAAGTTGCTGGACCAGACGGAGTTTCAGGATGGGTGCTTAGAAACTGTGCTGAGCAGCTTGCTGAGGCATTTACAAATATCTTTAATTTCTCTTTGAAGTTGGAAATGGTCACTGCATGTCTTAAGGCAGCCATTATTGTGGCAGTGCCAAAGAAAACCAATATTAGTAACATGAATGACTATTATCAAAGCACTCTGACATGCTGCTGGATAACTCTTGGTGGAGTTTGGATGCCCAACAAGTTGTTTTCACAAGACCACGTTCTGCAGGAAAGTTTCGTGATAAGCAAGCTAATTTCTAAGAAGCTGAAACCTCATTCAGAAGGAGAATTTGTGAAGGAGTGCCTTGTTACTACTGCATAGGTACTAGCACAAAGTAAAATTGTTCCAAAATGTCAGTTTTTCTTGAACCATAGCAGAGTGACTTGAAAACTCACTGAAGAACACTGCAAGAAATGTTCACATTTTATCTCTGGCCTGCGATGAAACAACAGACATAACAAATACTGCCCAATTAGCCATTTTTGTGCAAGGGATTAGTGCTGAGTTTGATACGAGGGAGGAATTGCTGTCTTTGCAAGCCATGAATGGCACTACTAAAGATGAGGATTTGTTTGAACAATTTGTTTTAGCTATTAGCAAATTTGAACTACCATTGGAAAAATTAAATGGCCTTGCCACAGATGGAACCCCTGCCATGGCTGGCCTGCAAAAGAGACTGACAGCATTAGTTAAAAAATAAATCAGTTGTCTCAGTCTCAATCCAAGTGATTTAGTCATATGCCACTGTATCATCTGTACGAATGGTTTTCAAGGAAAACCCTAGGCAGGATTTATGACGGTACAATGTCTCAACATGTCACACCGATGTTGCAGCGATTTTCGTCGGAGAAGATGGCGAACCGCCTGCCGAAAGGGACATTTGCATCTATCCCATAGGCAACTCCTGTAAACAGATTTCTACGCTCAATATGAATTGCGATCATATGGTTTACCCACTTTTATTTCCTTACGGAGACATTGGCTGGCACAAAGATTTACAACATGTTCCTGATAAAAGAACTGCCAAGTGAATAAGGCTTACTCAATGCCAATTTTACACGTACAGATTAGCAATGAGGAATACATTTAGTATTTTGCACTCCAGTGGCAAACTATTCCAACAGTACGTCGTAGATGTGTATGTTAAAACAAAGGGCGTCTCAACTATCTCAGATTACATCAACAACATCTGCGTGTGGAACAATACAAAAGACTATGAAATGCACTGCAAGCAAACGCTGAAAATAACAAAGTACATGTTGGCAAAATTATCATATTACCGTCCACATTTCCAGGAAGTCCAAGATACATGCAACAAAACTATCAGGATGCCGTGGCCATAGTATGTAAATTCGGAAAATCTGATTTCTTTATCACTTTCACATGTAATCCTGCTTGGCCGGAAATTCTACATGCACTGTTGGATACCCAAAGACCAGAGCACAGACCTGGTACCAGTCTTCAGCCACGGTCAGTTGTACGTGGCTTTTTCTAGGGTTAGATCTTTCGACTCATTATCTGTCTTCTCCACCAAAACACCTATGCACAATTGCGTCTTTCAAGAAGTATTTATTTCTTCTTGATTTCTGAATTCCTTTCTCACTGTTTTCCATTCCTATTCTTACACCGCCGTATGCTACAGCGGGCGTCGGCTAGTACATGAAGAAAGCCTGTGTGCACATTCCTTGAAGCTCAACAGTGTAATTGCAACTGTCGTTTCCATCATAAATTTCACTAAAAGCAGAGGTCTAAACAGTTCAGTTCAAGGAGCTACATAGTGAGTTTGAGTTGTAGTATGGCGATCAAGTCTCTAATTGTGAGATGCAATGGCTGAGTCGTGCAGATATGCTCACATAGTTCTATAAACTGAGGGAAGAAGTAAAAGAGTTCATGGAGAAAGCCTACCATGGAACTCAATGATAGAAAGTGGCAATGTGATTTGGCCTTCATGGTGGACATTACAAAGTACCTCTCAGAGCTGAGCGTCAAGGTCCCAAACAGCTCCTCAGCTCTCTGTTTTAAAATATAAAATCATTTGAAGCAAAATTAAAGCTGTGGCAAGTGCAACTGTAAAAGGGTAACTCTGTGCATTTCCCTACTCTGCAAGAACAAAAGCCTTCTGTGACATCTGAATATGCTGGTGAGTGTGCCAAAATCCTTCAGGCATTTGGTGAGAGGTTTCAGAACATTAAAAATAAGCAAAAGCAACTGAACATATTTGCTAAGCCATTTAATGTGGAACCAGCTGATGTACCTGACAACATGCAACATGAAATCATTGAGCTGCAAAGCAATGACAAGCTCTAAGCTTAGTACAACAACCTCCCTCTACTGGAGTTATATAAACTGTATATATGTCCTGAGGATTTTTCCATTCTGAAGAGATGCTCTGAAATTTGCATCTCTGTTTGGGACACCTTCTCCTGTGAGCAGTTCTTTTCAAAACTGACTCTTGCAAAGACTTCCGCTCAAGACCGCCTGACCAAAACTTAGAAAAACAGCTACAAGTAGCATCATCATCACTACCATCTGACATCAATCACCTCACCAAAGAGAAGCAGTTCCAGCTATGTCTTTTGTGTGACATGTGTTCAGCAAATTATTATGACCCTTGAAGGATGTTATAAAAAAATGAAATGGCCCTTCATAGGAAAAATGTTCCCCACCTCTGCTCTAATTTATTTTTTACATAAGATTGAAAAAGTCTTAGCATGAATAATTCTATGAGATTAATCTTCATCGAAAACTTACTGTTTGATATGACAACTTACTTGGATTCTTGCTTTGTTGACCTGTGAAAAAGAGCAAATCAAAAAAAAATAAGTCAGGAATAAATAATATAACTAAAAGACACAGCATATAAATTACTATTATTATTATGATAAATGGGTGGCACGGTGGCGCAGTGGGTGGCACAGTGGGTAGCACTGCTGCCTCGCAGTTGGGAGACCTGGGGACCCGGATTCGTTTCCCGGGTCCTCCCTGCGTGAAGTCTGCATGTTCTCCCCGTGTCTGCGTGGGTTTCCTCCGGGCGCTCCGGTTTCCTCCCACAGTCCAAAGACATGCAGGTTAGGTGGATTGGTGATTCTAAATTGGCCCTAGTGTGTGCTTGGTGTGTGGGTGTGTTTGTGTGTGTCCTGCGGTGGGTTGGTTCCTGCCTTGTGCCCTGTGTTGGCTGGGATTGGCTCCAGCAGACCCCCGTGACCCTGTGTTCGGATTCAGCGGGTTGGAAAATGGATGGATGGATTATGATAAATTGTGGAGGCAATGTGGCATTGTGAGTGGAGTGTTGGGCATTAACCACAAAGATGAATGTTCAGTCCCTGCTTTTTATTCACTGTGAGAACTTGAGCACATCGCCTAGCTTGTCTGAACAGAAATTGTGAAAAATAAAAAGTAAAACAAACAATTGTAATATATCCTGATACTGTTAGTTACTTTGGGTAAAGACATTAGCCAAACATACAGTAATATTTGTATATATTAACACTGCAAAAATACTGTTCTGGATGTGCACCATAATCTATTTTAGTAAATCCTTCAGTAGATTTCAAAATATTTATATAGGTTAATTGACACTTTTTTATTGTAAAGGGAAATTTTACCTATATTAAAAATATTAATATTTTTTCCTTAGTTTCCTTTTTCATTTATTTAATTGTATTATTTTACATTAGCATTAAATGTAGTGCTGTAAATACTGTAATAATAATATAGTTGATTTTCAATTTAAAACATCACGTCTTTGTGAGAATTATTAATAAAACTACATACATTACATGAACTTTTCCTACATAATAGACAATGATTTGTACATATAGAATATAATTTCTAATACGACCATAAATAAAATTATAATTTTGTGCAAGCTGCAGCCTTCATCATTAAACATATTAATCAATGTATTTCTGAACTTTCTTTAGTACAGAGTCACAGGCCTTTAAACCAGAAACTGTACCAGAAGCCTATGGTACAAGGTAGGAAGCCACTGAACATTACAAGCACAACAGATCAATTTGTAGCCAAGAAAATAATGTAAAATTTGAACCTTTGAGATATGGGAAGATATCAGAGGTTGTGGAGAAATGTCTTACACATGCATGGAGAATATGTACAGATGGACAGTGATCAGTCAAGAAGTAAAATTCAGGACCTGGAGCTGTAATGCATCTTCACTAACCGTTATGAAACCTACATTCCCATAATCATTTCTTGTTATAACTGTAATTCAGTACAACAAAGGTCAGTTTATTTGAATGGGTTAGAGCATATTTAAGTCTGTATCAGCTAATTTAAATGCATATATTGTTTTTAATTATATTGATGCTAAATTATTTGTATATGGTACTGATGTTGTTGACATACAAGGAGTCTCAAGGTATCTAAATAGAGGCCACAACTTTCAATAAGAATTCTTTGTTTATATCGTAAACATTATGCCAGCAGTTTTTTCTTCTAAAGTGGTACAATTCAACACATTTTTTTTCTTATACAGTATATTTTATTGATTTTTTAATTCATTTAAATTAATAAATGATTCATCAATAAGGTATACAGGGCCTTATGATCTCTACAATGCGGAGAAAACTAATGGAGTCATGGAATGGACAAGTAAAAATGTATTTCAGACAAAGACGAAAATGCTTGAGATTTGAAAATTTGGGAGAAATTATTACAACATTTTTTAACATTTACTTTTTTAATATAGTCTAGATAATGTTCATGTTTGTTTTTCTTTTAGCAAACATTATTCTTCACAGAATGCCTGTCAGGCTTTCTGTTTGCATGTATTGTGTACATCATGGTGTGCAGAGCATCCGGCACTTGCATACAGTATTAGTAAAGGTATGTGTGTTAACTACAAGGGACTAGTGGGGGGAAATGTCAAAAAGACTAACATCAGGTATCCCAACAATTTCCAAAAAACTAAAACCAGAACGTTAGCTGAAAATTCTAGATATAGCAATACCCTAGGCATTTTAATGAATCTGGGCAACAACATTTCTGTACTGTATCTACATTGTGCCTCAAAGAAGGGTCTTTTTTCTTCTAAGGAGCTCACTGCTTATTAGAAGGGTGAAAAGCAGCACTTGCAATACAGCTCATTTGGACTGTGAGAGGAGCTTCAGACAATTCAAGATAATCCTCACAGACAGGAGAAAGTTGTTCAGTGAGCTAAAGGGAAGGTGTCTCACAATAATGCAATAAAATAGGATTATGTGTCAATATGGGCTTTAAAGTTATATTTATTTTCAGTAATGCCCTGAACTTTAAGTAATTTATTCATTAACTTAGCCCCAAACTGCTTACTGTTACTGAATATGTACAATATATGTGTAATTTCTGTAGTTGTGTAATTTCTGTAGTTGTGCAATTTCCATAAAAAGACTGCCATTTTAACAGAAAACAATTTCTTTTCTATTTCTTTCTTTTTACACACACAGCAAAAATGTTTAAAAATAAATCAGAAAACCAAAAAACAGGAAAAAAACAAAACTTATATCATAAGAGCTGGGAAATCAATGCTACAATAGTCAAATAGATTATATACTCCATCCATTCAATGAATTCTTCAATGACTCATGAAGGAAAAATATTTTATATAGTCATGTCAGCAACTCCAGCAAATGTTCATTTCAATACAGACCTGGGGCCTCATGTATAAACGATGCATACGCACAAAAATGTTACGTACGCCTGTTTTCACACTCATATTGCGATGTATAAAAACTAAACTTGGCCTAAACCCATGCACATATTCATGTCAGCTAACTCCGCTCGGTTTTGCAAACTGGCGGCACCCAGCGTTAAAGCAGTGCTTTTGTTCCTGTGTGGTTTACCTTTCTTTTTTAGATCCACATCCCTGACGTGCCTTTATCATATACACTGAAATTAAGCGCATATTGTTTATTGGTTTAAGGTATCCGATTGTAATTAACCTGTAACAATATAATGGTCCACAGAATGGCCAAACTATTCCAAATACCATAGCTGCTTTAGCGTTGTTACTCTCTCTGCACTTCCTCTTCTTCTTCTTCTTTCAGTGGCTCCCATAAGAGGTTGCCACAGCAGATCATCTTTTTCCATATTACTCTCACTGCACCACTCGGAGTACTTATATCACTGTATCTGAGTGTAGAATCACGGCTCTACACCAGCTGATTTGAAAGAGAATTATTGGTATACAGTATCAAAAACACGCTGCCTCAACCATGCTGTCAATTTCAACTGTTTCTATACAGCAAACGCTTCAGAGCCTTTCCTGCACAGACCTCGCGGTTCAGAAACAGTTACATCCCATCCGTCCATCCATCCATCCTCTTCCTCTTATCCGAGGTCGGGTCGCGGGGGCAGCAGCTTGAGCAGAGATGCCCAGACTTCCCTCTCCCCGGCCACTTCTTCTAGCTCTTCTGGGAGAATCCCGAGGCATTCCCAGGAGACATAGTCCCTCCAGCGTGTCCTGGGTCTTCCCCGGGGCCTCCTCCCAGTTGGACATGCCCGGAACACCTCACCAGGGAGGCATCCAGAAGGCATCCTGATCAGATGCCCGAGCCACCTAATCTGACACCTCTCGATGCGGACGAGCAGCGGCTCTACTCTGAGCCCCACCCGGATGACTGAGCTTCTCACCTTATCTTTAAGGGAAAGCCCAGACACCCTGCGGATGAAACTCATTTCAGCCGCTTGTATTCGAGATCTCGTTCTTTTGGTCACTACCCATAGCTCATGGCCATAGGTGAGGGTAGGAACATAGATCGATTGGAGCACCTCCCACAGGATTTCCCGAGGGACACAGTCGAATGCCTTTTCCAAGTCCACAAAACATGTAGACTGGTTAGGCGAACTCCCATGTACCCTCCAGGGCTCTGCTAAGGGTGTAGAGCTGGTCCACTTTTCCGCGACCAGGATGAAAACCACACTGTTCCTCTTGAATCCGAGGTTTGACTATCCGACGGACCCTCCTCTCCAGAACCCTCGAATAGACTTTTCCAGGGAGGCTGAGGAATGTGATCCCTCTGTAGTTGGAACACACCCGGTCTGCCAATCCAGAGGGACTGTCCCCAATGTCCATGCGATGTTGCAGAGATGTGTCAACCAAGACAGTCCTACAACATCCAGAGCCTTGAGTAACTCCGGGCGTATCTCATCCACCTCCGGGGCCCTGCCACCAAGGAGTTTTTTGACCACCTTGGTGACCTCAATCCCAGAGATGGGGGAGCCCACCTCTGAGTCCCCAGGCTCTGCTTCCTCATTGGAAGGCATGGTAGTGGGATTGAGGATGTCTTCGAAGTACTCCCCCCACCGACCCACAACGTTCCAAGTCGAGATCAGCAGCGCACCATCCCCACCATATACAGTGTTGACACTGCACTGCTTCCCCCTCCTGAGACGCCAGACAGTGGACCAGAATCTCCTCGAAGCCGTCCGAAAGTCGTTCTCCATGGCCTCCCCAAACTGAGTTTTTGCCTCAGCAACCACTGAAGCCACATTCCACTTGGCCTGCCGGTACCTATTAGCTGCCTCCAGACTGCCACAGAACAAAAGGGTCCGGTAGGACTTCTTCATCTGCTTGACAGCATCCCTCACTGCCGGTGTCCACCAACAGGTTCAGGGATTGCTGCCACGAAAGGCACCGACCACTTTACGACCACAGCTCCAGTCAGCCACTTCAACAATAGAGGCACGGAACATGGCCTATTCGGACTCAATGTCCCCCACCTCCCTCGGGACGTGGTTGAAGTTCTGCCAGAGGTGGGAGTTGAAGCTACTTCTGACAGGGGACTCTGCCAGGCATTCCCAGCAGACCCTCACAACACATTTGGGCCTACCAGGCCTGACCGGCATCCTCCCCCACCATCGAAGCCAACTCACCACCAGGTGGTGATCAGTTGACAGCTCCGCCCCTCTCTTTACCCGAGTGTCCAAGGCATGTGGCCGCAAGTCCGACAACACGACCACAAAGTCGATTATCGAACTGAGGCCTAGGGTGTCTTGGTGCCAAGTGCACATATGAACACCCCTATGCTTGAACATGGTGTTCGTTATGGACAATCCGTGACGAGCACAGAAGTCCAATAACAAAACACCACTCGAGTTCAGATCGGGGGGGCCATTCCTCCCAATCACACCCTTCCAGGTCTTACTGTCATTGCCCACGTGAGCATTGAAGTCTCCCAGCAGGACGAGGGAGTCCCAAGAAGGTATGCCTTCTAGCATGCCCTCCAGGGATACCAAAAAGGGTGGGTACTCCAAAGTGCTGTTCGGTGCATACACACAAACAACAGTTAGGACCCGTCCCCCACCCGAAGGCGGAGGGAGGCTACCCTCTCGTCCACCAGGGCAAACCCCAATGTACAGGCTCCAAGTCAGGGGGCAATAAGTATGCCCACACCCGCTCGGCCAGAATGGTAGGGAGTCTAGCCCCTCTCAAGGAGATTGGTTCCAGAGTCCAAGCTGTGCGTCGAGGTGAGCCCGACTATATCTAGCCGGAACCTCTCGACCTCGCGCACTAGCTCAGGCTCCTTCTCCTTCAGAGAGGTGACATTCCACGTCCCAAGAGCCAGCTTCTGTAGCCAAGGATCGGACCGCCAAGGTCCCCGCCTTCGGCCACCACCCAACTCATACTGCACCCCTCCTCCTTGGCCCCTCCAATAGGTGGTGAGCCCATGGGAAGGGGGACCCATGCTTCCTCTTCGGGCTGTGTCCGGCCGAGCCCCATGGGTGCAAGCCCGGCCACCAGGCGCTTGCCATCGAGCCCCACCTCCAGGCCTGGCTCCAGAGGGGGGCCCCGGTGACCCGCATCCGGGCGAGGGAGAACGCAGTCCAAATTTTTTATTCATCATAGAAGGTCTGCTGAACCGCACTTTGTCTCATCCCTCACCCAAGACCAATTTGCCTTGGGTGGCCCTACCAGGGGCATAAAGCCCTGGACAACAGAGCTCCTAGGGTCATTGGGACATGCAAACCCCTCCACCACGATAAGGTGGCGGTTCGAGGAGGTTTCATCCCAAGAACTATAAACGCAATCAATCAGTCCATCAAGTGCTCCTTGTAGAATTGTTTGTACTTATTAGTACAATCACCTCACTGTAAACTTGCGATACAGTTAAAATATTGCACAACCTGAGCCACTTTATAAAGCGTGTACTCTTTTTTTTGTTCTTTATTTCACCTTATACAATTTCTTGTATTAGGAATTTGTTAGTTTTCGCATACCCCTTGGGGTCAGAGCGCAGAGTCAGCCATTGTACAGCGCCCCTGGAGCAATTACAGGTTAAGGGTCTTGCTCAAGGGCCCAGCAGAGTAGGATCTCTTTTGGCAGTGACGGGGATTCGAACCGGCAACCTTCTGGATACCAGCACAGATCCTTAGTCTCAGAGCCACCACTCCGCCCCTAAATACTTACAGATATATTTACATTTTTAAGATGAAATGCAGCAAAATATGTTTATTACATTATACAGATAAAATGTTAACATCATTGAAATAGTCTATATTGTTAATAATTAAACATGTGAGGCCATGGTGTTGCAGCTCTAGCAACGAGCTGGTGCCCCGTTCAGGGATTGTTTCTGCCTCGCGCTGTATTCTTGCTGGGGCTGGCGCGACACTGGAAGAATATATGGATAGAATAATTAAACATGTACTACGAAGATATTTCAATACAGACAGCTTAACATCTATTACAGAGTTGATTGTGTAGTGATTGGGTACTTGGAGAAAGAAAAGGAAGGACAGGTATTGGGGATTAGTACATTTGAAAGAGACAATACTGCTGCAATAAATTATTTAATCGAAGGTTGTACACGGAGCAGCAAGCATCTTGCATGAGGCAGGAACAATCTCTGGATGGGGGGCCAGCTTGTCACTATCACTGTGCCACTGTGTTCCCATGTTTACTAACATGCTTTAACTCCTACATCATGAAAATGATATCAAGTATACATCTCAGTATATAAATTATTACGAGAGCTGTAATATCACGAATGTAATGGATTCTGTGTCCTGTCGGAGGAAGAGAAAGCCCATTTAAAAAGCACGTAGTGATTCACGCACATAGAGCACATACAACACATACAATACAAAGAATTTAATGTGCTACTTTAATTACGATGGTATTTGAGAAACTAGTAAATTAAACGATTTTAAGATGAAGTTTATGATGTTCTACTTTAATGACAAAATAAACTACATGATTAAAGTGGAAATTTTGAGATTAAAGTTGACATTTTGAGCTTTTTTCTCACTGTGTCCCTATTTTTTTTTTTCTTTTCTCTGTGCCCTAATAAGCTTTCATATGATACTGAGATGGTGGGCTACAACTCGCCTTTTCACAGTGAAATTAATATCTGACAACTTCTTTTTTATTTCGGGCAATGTGCAACTTTGGAAACTTGAGCTTTCGAGTTTCTCCGACACTCTCTGTCACTCGATGAACTTCCTTTTGTTGTTAATACCACTGTTTAAAACAACAAATACTACGTTTTTCTTTGCCCCCACTTGGTACAGTGCATCCAGAAAGTATTCACAGCGCATCACTTACTCCACATTTTGTTATGTTACAGCCTTATTCCAAAATGGATTAAATTAATTTTTTTCCTCAGAATTCTACACACTACACCCCATTCATCCATTCTCCAACCCGCTGAATCCGAACACAGGGTCACGGGGGTCTGCTGGAGCCAATCCCAGCCAACACAGGGCACAAGGCAGGGAACCAATCCTGGGCAGGGTGCCAACCCACCGCAGACACCCCATAATGACAACGTGAAAAAAGTTTACTTGAGATTTTTGCAAATGTATTAAAAAATAAAAAAATTGAGAAAGCACATGTATATAAGTATTCACAGCCTTTGCCATGAAGCTCAAAATTGAGCTCAGGTGCATCCTGTTTCCCCTGATCATCCTTGAGATGTTTCTGCAGCTTAATTGGAGTCCACCTGTGGTAAATTCAGTTGATTGGACATGATTTGGAAAGGCACACACCTGTCTATATAAGGTCCCACAGTTGACAGTTCATTTCGGAGCACAAACCAAGCATGAAGTCAAAGGAATTGTCTGTAGACCTCTGAGACAGGATTGTCTCGAGGCACAAATCTGGGGAAGGTTACAGAAAAATTTCTGCTGCTTTGAAGGTCCCAATGAGCACAGTGGCCTCCATCATCCGTAAGTGGAAGAAGTTCGAAACCACCAGGACTCTTCCTAGAGCTGGCCAGCCATCTAAACTGAGCAATTGGGGGAGAAGGGCCTTAGTCAGGGAGGTGACCAAGAACCCGATGGTCACTCTGTCAGAGCTCCAGAGGTCCTCTGTGGAGAGAGGAGAACCTTCCAGAAGGACAACCATCTTTGCAGCAATCCACCACTTAGGCCTGTATGGTAGAGTGGCCAGACGGAAGCCACTCCTTAGTAAAAGGCACATGGCAGCACGCCTGGAGTTTGCCAAAAGGCACCTGAAGGACTCTCAGACCATGAGAAAGAAAATTATCTGGTCTGATGAGACAAAGATTGAACTCTTTGGTGTGAATGCCAGGCGTCATGTTTGGAGGAAACCAGGCACCGCTCATCACCAGGCCAATACCATTCCTACAGTGAAGCATGGTAGTGGCAGCATCATGCTGTGGGGATGTTTTTCAGCGGCAGGGGCTGGGAGACTAAAAAGGGAAAGATGACTGCAGTAATGTACAGAGACATCCTGGATGAAAACCTGCTTCAGAGCGCTCTTAACCTCAAACTGGGGCAACAGTTCATCTTTCAGCAGGACAACGACCCTAAGCACACAGCCAAGATATCAAAGGAGTGGCTTCAGGACAACTCTGTGAATGTCCTTGAGTGGCCCAGCCAGAGCCCAGACTTGAATCTGATTGAACATCTCTGGATAGATGTTAAAATGGCTGTGCACAGACGCTTCCCATCCAACCACATGGAGCTTGAGAGGTGCTGCAAAGAGGAATGGGCGAAACTGGCCAAGGATAGGTGTGCCAAGCTTGCGGCATCATATTCAAAAAGACTCGAGGCTGTAATTGCTGCCAAAGGGGCATCAACAAAGTATTGAGCAAAGGCTGTGAATACTTATGTATATGTGATTTCTCTGTTTTTTTATTTTTAATAAATTTGCAAAAACCTCAAGTAAACTTTTTTCACATTGTCATTGTGGGGTGTTGTGTGTAGAATTCTGAGGAAAAAAATGAATTTAATCCATTTTGGAATAAGGCTGTAACATAACAAAATGTGGAAAAAGTGATGTGCTGTGAATACTTTCCGGATGCACTGTATTTGCTGAAATTCTTCTATTTTCCCCCATGCTTTAACCATTGTCTTTTCACAGAATGCTGAGCTTAAGGTCTATTTATATTGATTGCATTTTCAAAGAAGTATAATTCTGGGAGGTGTTGGGGAGTGGCAGGAGGCGAGTGCACGTGCATTACTTTTCACGCTGACCAGGATTTATGGAACGGAAGAATGTGAAAGTTAGCATATGCACAGATTTATGTATCTGGATTTTTTTGTGCGTACGCACATTTCCACTTTTGTCCATACACCATGTTTTAGTGTGAATTCTATGCACGGCATTATGCATGAGGCCCTTAGAGTTTATTATACAGTGGTCCTGGAATCTCTGGAAAGTTCTCTGTCGTTTGGAATAATTAAAGTCAAAATATTCCTGATCTCGGCCAACTTGATGGACTCCACCTCAATGCCATTGTATAGTATTGTGGTCTGGGTTGTACCTGTACCTATTAATGTGCCCAGCTATTCTAATACCACATGCTATGGTGTGGGAAGTGTCTGTAGGATCTTAGTCAAGGCAGCAATAGCTGCTATTGCCCCAGCAATAAATTAAAATGATTTAAGAAGATAGAAAAGGACTAATAAAAATGTCAATATGTTTATCACACCTTTAGTTAAGCAAAATAACTAACAAATATATTAGCAGCATGAATATCTTAATCGGCACCATTAATAAGGTTACACTATACTTGTGTGTGTTTTTTTTTTAATCCTGTAGCATTTAATCTTGTATAACATTGAGTGAAGTACAATTTATTGAAGCACAGAGTACTACTACTAATACCACCCTAACACATTGTGAAGGAATTCTAGGCATCAGGCAAATTATAATTTGATCTTCACTACATTTGGGGATTTGTCATTAACATTTCCTGGATGAGATGCCAACCTATTGTCCAGAATGTTACTTAGAATACTTGCAGATTTGAACTATAAGGTGTCCCAGATGACAATGGTTGAAGGCCCAGTCCTACATGGAACTAGAGTGCCACCAGGGTTCCTCTCTAGTTCCTCTATAAAGGGTGAGGGCCAGTTGGAGAGACAAAGTTATGAAAGATTTCAGGATGATCAGAGACGTCCTGTTGTTCAATAATTATTTTAAACTCACCATGCTTCCTGGATTTGCCTGGGAAAAAGACAATAGCCTCAGTTATTAGTTAAATAGCTGCATCAGAAGTACTATGTAGCTAATTGAGTATAATACTAGCAAAATATCCGCGCTTCGCAGCGGAGAAGTAGTGTGTTAAAGAAGTTATGAAAAAGAAAAGGAAACATTTTAAAAATAACGTAACATGACTGTCAATATAATTGTCGTAGGCTTATTTTAGTATTGAGAGTGAATTTGATGATTGTAAAGAGTTTTATTTATGATTGTAAATGTTGTGTTTGAGAAATGTACATTTTTAGGATGTAAGGATCTCTTTGTAAACGACGTTTGCAGTTCTGCCCTCGGACTGCAAAATGCCCAAGCTGTCTCTTGAGCTTACTCTTGAGCATGCAACATAGAGTTGGCAATGTGAGAAGCAATCTTGTGTCAAATCAATGCTGACCTTTTTTAGCATGAAGTGTCCCTCAACAATTTGGTTACCACCAAATGATGTCATTTGAAATGCGGTGTTGTATTTGCGAATGTTGTTCAAGAAATACTCACTTTCAGGATGTTCACCACTTAAAAGCGCATGAAAAAGGTGCGGAAGGTTATGTAAAGTACTGAGGCAGACTTTGCCACAGTTGCAGCACAAACCTGGAGACTTGCCTTTCCACTTGCGACCTTTACAATATTCACAGACAACATTCATTGAACTGATTTGTACGGTTTTGTCATTTTCATAATCTATGTGTGGATTGTAGGCAAATCCACAATGTGCTTTGTTGAGGGTAACCTTTTTTTTTCCTAATGAGCCATTTGTCATTATTCAGATCGTACCTATGAACAGAAGCTGTGTTAACATGATGATGCGATTTGGAATATTTAGAAATGGCGTCTCTATGAACTTGTGGATTTGCCTGAAAGTATTTAGCGGCAGCCTGACGGAGTTGCTTCCATCTAGGCTCATCTGAAAATCTACCACGATGTCTTTTACATTGTATTTGTGTTGTTTTGTCACTGTTATGAGTGTTGCTGTCATCAAGGATTTCATTATCATTATTTCTGTCAGCCAGGTTCGTATTTGGAGGACGTGTTGTGTTCAAGTTACATTCTGCGTTTGTCAACCATTGTAAAGATACAACAGGTTTCATTGATAACTTTGAAACATTCATAAACTTCGAAGTGTCCACTACCAAAATCGCTACCTGTGAATCTAAGATGTTTAACAGGCATTCCCGGTTGTCCAAAGGTGTAAAATATTTCCCCATTTCTATACACTTGAAAGTGACAATGAAACAATTCCACGGCAGCTATCAGTTCACATGCAGAACCATCGGTTGAGAGTTTAAGCATTTCACTGCTATAGTGGTCCTGTGTAGTATCATTGTCTCCTGTACCATCATCAGTTCACACCTTGAACCTCTCCCAGTTATTCAGTACATAAGACACAATGTACAATGTCTCTGCGGATATCATTATTATTATTATTATTATTATATCAAGGCTGAGACTGATATGGCCATGCAATAAGTAAGAGAGAGAATGGAAGAGGCAGGTGCAATCTTGGGGCATGGAAACCACTGGGTGCGGGTCGGTGAAATTATGATTGACGGTGATCACTGGAATAGACATGTTATTCGGGGTAAACTTGCACCCGTTGAGAAAGAAAGTACGAAGGAAGGCGAGAAGCGGTGGAGCAGGGAATGAAAAGCAGAAGTCAGCACCAGGAAGACGTACGTGCGCAAGTAAGGAAGCCCAACAATGACAGCCTTGAAGCAATGGAGTAAAAGAAAAGGCCACAGTCATGAGGAGGGAGACGTGAGGAGGTAAGGAAACCCAACAATGTCAGCCTTGAAGCGGTGGAGAAAACGAAAAAGGCTGGAGTCACCAGCAGGAAAATGTGAAGGAAGGTGAACAATAACAGGCTTGAAGTGATGGAGTAAAGAAGAAGGGAGCAGTGAGCACGATGAACAGCTGAGGAAAGTAAGGAAGTGAGTGAGGAGGCACATGAGCACAAGATGTCGTTAATGTATATAGGCAGGGAGCCAACCATGTGGTCGGTGCGCGGACAGCGGCCATGCGGAAAAAGGAAGGGGGATCTACCATCTGGCCATCGGACCTTACTTTAATTCTATGTTAATTAGTGTTCCCTAATTTTAATTCTTATTTATTTTGTCTTTTTTTCTTTTTCTTCATCATGTAAAGCACTTTGAGCTTCATCATTTGTATGAAAATGTGCTATATAAATAAATGTTGTTGTTGTTGTTGTCATTTGGGAAAGTTCCTTATGGCATAATGGTGAGAACTGCCAAAACGAAGACGTTATTTTTGAAAGTTCGTTACAGGGCATGGCACGAAATGAAAGATACTTAACGTTTGTAAGTACAGTGTTAAGGATGTGCATGGGAAATTTGGCTTCCTATGTATATTGGAAGTCGCAGAAATAGAGAGGAGGGGTTTCCCCTATCTATATATACAGTTTAGGGGGTACACCTGTTTCCCCCCCTTGGGTATTGCAATAGGGCATGAAACATATACCTAACTTTTGTAAGTACACTGCAAGGAATGAGCTCGCAAAATTTCAGCTTCCCACCTGTATGGAAAGTGGGAGAATTAGTGATGAGCCAGTGAGGGCTTTGCCTTTTATATGTATAGATTTGCAGATTTTTTATTTTTTTTTAACCAGGGCTAATATTATTAGCTCACAGGAACTCATTACTCTTGAATTTGCTACATACAATTTGCCTTCAGTACAATACTCCTGCCTTTCCTAGTGATTGACATTGGCTGTTGTTGATGGTCACTACAAAACACAACTTTACAGGAAACTGTACTGTTTTCAATTGAAACAGGTTATTAGTAGAAGTAATGGAAATTTTATGTATAAATATAATTTTAACCTGTAATACATTGTTGCTACAGCATTATTTTTGACTAGTTCAAAAAAATACACAGGTCAGGTAATTTAACTTTCTATAACATCACTATATTTCAATGAAATTAGTCAAAGCCTTTTGGAGATGTTGGGGTATTTAGTTTTTCTTTTGTTGGGGGGATCCCCCTTAAATATTGATATATTGAAATTTCCATTCTTAGTGAATATTTATTTCCCTAGATGTACAATAATGCCAATTTTCAGCTTTTTTACTAAATGGGAAATCATGCTTTTGTAGACCAGTGAGTGAGTGAGTCAGAAAGTCAATCAGTCAACTTTGCAATTTTTATATATGTATGTATATATGTATAGATTAAGCTGCTATGATGTAGCTAGGGTTTTATTCATGGTTCAAGGTTTTTTCTTTTAATTAATTTATTTTCTCTCACTGCTCTCAACTGGCCATATCTCAAAGATAATATTAATGGATATATTGCATATTGTTATGATCCTTTCACATCAATAAGTGTGAAATCAAAGTGAATTGTGTTTAAACTACTTTGTATTTTTAAATGTGTACATTATGTAATTTCCAAATTTTGTAATTGTATTTTACCTGTGAAATGTTACAGCTACAGTTTTAGGTAATACTTGAAGGACCTAAACTATTCATTCTGGTGAAGGGGGGATGGGAAAAATACCTGAACAAAACTGTATACAAAGCAAAACAAGGGAAAGAGTGTAAATTATAAAAAAGACAAACACATGTGAAAAAATAAAAACCAAATATACAATCCTAACACCAGTGCCTTGAGATATGTAATAAAAAGCCGCACTCTCCAAAGTGGGCTAAACATTTATGCAAAAGGCGAAATAAAGATTAAATTCTATTCACCAACATTACTTTTAGCTAAGCTCTTACTTTAGCTTTATTTGGGAGCGTAATCAGGATACTTCTTAAATATCACCATTTATATAATATTGTCTATAAATACGGTGGCGCAATGGGTAGCACTGCTGCCTCGCAGTTGGGAGACCTGGGGACCTGGGTTCGCTTCCCGGGTCATCCCTGCGTGGAGTTTGCATGTTCTCCCCATTTCTGTGTGGGTTTCCTCCGGGTGCTCCTGTTTCCTCCCACAGTCCAAAGACATGCAGGTTAGGTGGATTTGCGATTCTAAATTGGCCCTAGTGTGTGCTTGGTGTATGGGTGTGTTTGTGTGTGACCTGCGGTGAGTTGGCACCCTGCCCGGGATTGGTTCCTGCCTTGTGCCCTGTGTTGGCTGGGATTGGCTCCAGCAGACCCCCATGACCCTGTGTTCGGATTCAGCGGGTTGGAAAATGGATGGATGGATGGATGTCTATAAATACTCCTTCCACTTGTTTGACAGCCATTGATTCTTAGTTGCGGACGTATTCATCATTACCATGATCATCATTTCCCTGTAAACTTCACAGTATTTAGACAAAATTTCAAAAAATAGCAAGCATCTTCACCAGAATTGGTTCACCCTATTAATTGCTTCTACTTCAACATCTGTATTTATCAGCTTATTACCAGAACCACTACAGAATCCACTACTGTAACATTTAGATGGATATGCAGAATGGTGTTTGTTTCCTTCCTATTTAGGCTACTAAACCTCCTTTTTTATACACTTATCTTATCTAGAACTCATTTTCTGGAACACTAAAATGTATCTTGCTTTCTCAGTTGTTCTCAGACTGCTTTGTCTTAAAAGTGAAGAAACTGACTTTAATAAAGAAGCACAATGAATACATCAACAAATGACATTTTTTCACAAATTATTGACAGCTCTCAGCTATGCACATAAGTAAAATGCATCTTTTGAAATGGACCACAAATTATCCAACCCTTCTTCCCTATCCCATTCTCACTTCCTCTGGTCACAAACATAATTTTGTCTCTTTTACAAACCGATATGACATATGTCCTTTCCTCAAGCCCACATACACATACCAAACTTATCTATTATTATCTAATTATTGTCACTGCAATCTTAAGAGAAGGCATGGTCTATTTCAGTCTTAGTTTACCAAATAATTTTGTAAATTTCTATCCTCCAGTAACCCACATTGTACCTGATATTTGTGACTACTTTGAAACCCAATAATTTTGGATTTTTATCCTGTTTCAGCTTACCATAAAAGTGGCAGACTGCACCTTCCAAAGAATTCTCTTTTTAATAAGCATTATCTGAATTAACCCATAGCTTCAGGACCATGTGGAATTTTGCTTTTTTTCATACTGCATTCATAAATCAAAACTGATAGCTGTAGCTACATGTTCAACATGAGGTGCCAAATGTACCACTTCCATAAAGAGTATTTCAAAGAGAAGACATTCTGTCATTTTTGCAGATTGAGCCTGAAGGTTATTCCTGGGTGGATATAAAGACATCTCCAGAACAGGAAAACACTATGACTACAGTGAATAAAAAACAGACAGTCTGAGAGGTGAGAGAGAGAATTTAGATGCTTGCAGAAATGTGATTTTGTTCAATGAGTAATTGGGCAAGCCAAATCATATAACAGCTACAGGCCAGACCTTAATAGGTTAGGACCAGTGAGGCTGGTAATGTTTGTTTTCCTTGTAATTTTTACATTTATTTTCTTCCTGTCATCACACCTCACTATGTACTTTTATGTGGTAAATGTTTGGCTTTCTGGAACTCTTTGTTCAGAGTTAGAGAGCCCCACTACACCCAGTATTAATCACTGTGGGTTTGTACATGTGTAGCCTTTAAAGGACTAGCATTGTGTCAAGTATACTTTTCAGTATAATACAAAATTTTTGTGCCATATTGAAATACAATACAAATGTATATTGCCGTATATTTTAATTCATGTCTGTTTGATTGTGCACTGAATGTCTCCTAACTAAAGGTTAAGCAAACTCATTACATTTGACTCAGTGGCTGTTTGGAGTACATTGTATTTCTTTCCACAATCATGTGTGCCGTATGTCGAGCCAGGGGTGTAGCACAGAACTCTGGGCCCTATACATAAACAGTCTCTGTGGGCCCATTCCCCTTGATCCATGTTAGTCACACATCCTCTGATTTGTTTTAAAATTATATTATATTCATTGCTTATATAGGAGTCTTTCAGTGTGAGATTTATTTCTTTTGTCCCGACACTTGGCATCTCTTGTTAGTAACCAGTTTGTCAATATCAGGCTTGAAATCTTGTGCAGCTGCAACTTTTATGAGGGATGAAAGGTGCTCAACGGTAAGTCTTCAGCGATGTGGGGTTTTGGTAGCTTTCATTAACGAAAACAATTGCTCATAAAGGTAAGTGCTTCCGAACATTGACAGTACTCTCGATGCCAACTTACGGATCTGCACATACAAGGGTGGCAGGTAAGCATACAAGCCTGGCACACCAACTTCGTTGTATTTTGCCTTCAGAATAGAATCTGACTGCAGTTCAACCAATTCCATTTGGATATTCTCAGGCTCATTCTCAACATTGTAAGAGTATGGTGATGTAAACAGGGAAAAATCCTGTTCGTGTGAACTGAAATTACGAAAACACTCACTGAATTCATTGCCCAGTAATTCAAGTTGGAAAACAAATCCTCCAAAAATCAAATTTTACTTTACTAAGTTTACTTAAAAGTTTATATTGTAAAATAAGCCGATATGAAAAAAGCCCCCTGACCTACACTAATTTTAAAAACTCAAAATCACAAAAATTTGTTAATAAACAACTCACCAACTTCTCACGTCCACTTCAGATCTTCATCTGTAGTCTGCACTAACTGTTCGTTACAATACTAGCACAAAATTACATAAAACTAGAGCAAAAAAACATGAAAATATGCGACCTATTACTACTCGTGATGGCCAGTTCTGCCCAGTTACCAGTCTCAGCAGCCCAGCCAGTAGTGTAGCCTGCCAGGGGCGGCTCCAGGCTTGTGGCGGCCCTGGGCAGAGAAAGAATCGGTGGCACCTTCGCCCGCCAATGTCAATATGGTATCTTATGCACGGTGGATGGCCACGTCCATTGCGGACACTGCATAGCCGCCTCGTGCTCATGACACACTTCTATATGTGCGTGTCCGTAACTTGAAAACCAAGTGGCGTTATAATCCTACATATAGCTTACTGCTCCAACTCGAGTGACATTAGTAAATACAGCGTATTAATTAAAAAGGAACACAATGTTTTTCGGCCAGCATTGCCGTCAGCTGTGTCGTTATTTTCTCTTTCTGTTTTATATTCAATATATATTGGCGTGGCGGCCCTGTGCAGGTGCACAGTTTGCACATGCCTAAGGCCGCCCCTGCTGCCAGGCTGCTGCAGCCTAGCACTTCAGTTGTGACATCGTGGCTCATTAACTTTGGACAAGGCTCGTGGCTATACTAGCAGATGACGTCTCAGGTACCGTAATGCCATGGGAAAACGCGCTTTTGTCAGAAGGCAGAAGTAATAAAAATCAATAAGTAACACCGAAGATGCAGAATGATTCAATCAAAAACGATAATAATCATTTTGTACAAGTTTAGTGCTAACTAGGATCTGTCATGCGGGCTGCACAGATTTCTGTTGCGGGCTGCATGTTTGAAATGCCTGGTCTAGAGGCTGTTATATTTGCAAAAGGAGGCTCAACTAAGTATTGATATAATACCTCTGTTGGGGTGCCCAAATTTATGCACCTCTCTAATTTTGTTATGATGCATATTTTCTTTTAATCCAATAAACTTGATGTCACTGTAGAAATACTACTGTTTCCATAAGGTCATATATTAAAAGGAAGTTGCTACTTTGAAAGCTCATCCAATGATAAACAAAAATCCAACAAATTAAGAGGGGTTCCCAAACTTTTTCATATGACTGTATAATAAGAAATAAATTAGAATAATACCTCCATGAAAATAATATTCTAAATAATATGGGTTTATGAGAGGATTGTCCTGCCAAACCAATTTTTCAGATTTTTTTGAAGAAGTAACCCGAACAGTTGACAAAAACAAAAAATAAAATAATTTTCTTGGACTTTCAAAAAGCATTTGATACAGTCCCACACCAAAGACTAATTCTGAAACTAGACGTTCTAGGCATCAGAGGTAACCTGCAAAATTGGATCTCTAGTTGGTTAACCATCAGGAGACAAAGGATCCAGATAAGAAGAGAATGCTCCACATGGAGCAAGGTCATCAGTGGAGTTCCTCAGGGGACTGGCCTTGGACCATTGCTTTTACTGATTTATATTGATTCTGGCATAGTTAGTAAACTTGTTAAATTCGCAGACAACACTAAAATTCAAGAGATGGCAGATTCTGAGAAGGCAGCAAAAAGAATTCAAAATGACCTGGACAACTTTCAGAACTGGGCCAACACCTTGAAAATGCAGTTTAATGTAGAAAAGTGCTACACATGGGCAAAAGAAAAATCAATTATAAATGCAAGAAGGGAGACACTGTCATACAGGAAACAACCTCTGAAAAGGATTTAGGGTAATATGTTGATGCAACATTATTATTGAATAAGCAATGCACAGAAGCAATTAAAATGCAAACAAATGTTAGGTTATATCATAAAAACTGTTGAATTGAAGTCAAGGGACATTATGGAAGACATTGTCATAGAGGAAGCAACCTCTCAAAAAGGATTTAGGAGTATATGTTAATGCAGCATTTTCAAAGAATAAGCAATGCACAGAAGCAATTAAAAAGGCAATGAAATTATAGGTTATATCATAAAAACTGTTGAATTTACATCACAGGACATTATGCTCAGAGTATTTAATGCACTCATAAGACCATATCTGGAGTATTGTGTGCAGTTCTGGTCACCACTATATAAGAAAGACATAGCAGCACTTGAAGCTGTGCAGTGGAGAGCAACCAGGTGCATCCTAGGACTTAAGGAAATATCCTACTCTGACACACTCAGAGAATTAAAACTGTGTAGTCTCAAGCAGAGGAAACTGCATGAGGACCTAATCCAGGTATTTAAAATCCTCAAAGGCATTGATAAGTAGATCTAGCAGTATTCTTTCAGTTTAAGGGTGAATCACGCACTCAACGACATTAGTGGAAATTAAGGGGAAGTGCATTTAAAGCTTAGGCCAGGAAGCACTTCTTTATGCAAAAGAGCTGTGGGACTTTGGAACAAACTACCGAGACATGTAGTTGAAGCAGAAACTATGACAGCCTTTAAGAAAAATCTGGATAAAATATTGGAACAGCTTGGCTATTAGCTAAACAAATGGGCTTGATGGACTGAATGGCCACCTCTGGTCTGTCAGATTTCTTGTGTTCTTATGTTCTTGGCTTATTCTTGTCACCTTCATTATAAAAGGGTTGCCTTCCTCATGGCAAGCATGACAGCTACAGGCACAAGAGGATACTTAAGGATTATTGTGAGCTAGAAACAGAACAGGAGATGATATATGAAAACATCTAACAAGATAGTCAAACAGAGTGTCTTAAGTTTAAGGGGAGAAACCAAAAGAAATAGTTTCATAACAAATCCAAAGTCAGAACCTTAAACAACCCTCACTACTTGGTCTTAGAAAGTTAAACGAAATGAGAAGGACTGCACCAATAAAGACTTATTCTGTTGATCACTGCCATATTTATATCATCAAATCCAATGATGCCATTAAGTGCAGCAGTCGCAAGTCACGCAAAATGCCATTGTGTAAGCCATGAAAAAATAAAATGGTAATGAAAATTAGTGTAATTTAAACAATTCCAAAACCAGAAGCTAATGCTACAAAGTAACAAAATACTAATCAAGGGTAAAAGAATCTGTATACAAGCACTAAAAATGCTAGAAAAATTAAAATAGAAGTGTAATAAATATATCTTTTCTTTAGTACTTTATTTCCTTATCTTAATATTTCTTCCATGCAGGGACCAGAAAGGAATGTATTGGTTGGATTATGGCTGAGGATCTAAAGAAATCCTTCCTAGGGAGCATGCGCCTCCCACAGGAAACAACATTGCAAAGTGCCTCTGGAAAATGTCATACTTATAGCAATCTAACAGTGTAAAAAGTGCAACTCTTTGGAGCAGCTATGCCACCTCCACGCCTGCAAATAACAAAAATGCGAGCCACATAGTGTAGGCTAGAGTAGGTCTTATGTAGTTCAATCAGATAGGATGCTTGTGTGTCCAATCCATAGTAAGTCTGTAAGCACAAGGGAAAACAATGTAGTGAATGGGACAGTTGGGATAACCTTAACAGAAGTTGAAGTAAGTGTGGAAAAGTGTAATATTGTTAAGCATACGTGCTTATTAAAGTGTAGTGACAACAAACATATAATGATCATCATATATAAGCATGGCACTACCCCTACTAATAACAATGACAAACTTGATTTTGTCAATGATAATAAAAAGAATGTATCCCTTTTAAATTAACATTAATGACTGAGATACATGTGATGAACTGAATGCTATGGTAGATCTTAAATGTAATATTTTTTTTTGTCAATACTCTAAATTATTTTTTACTTAACACTGAAAAACACCTTAGCAATTATAATTCTATGAGATTATTTCAGTGTTCTACATCAAAAGCAACACTGAGAATGGCTTACTGTTTGATACGGCAACTTACTAGTAGTCTTGTGTTGTTGACCTGTTAAAAAGACGAAAGCAAAAAATGAAGTCATAAATAAATAAACCTACTAACAGATACATCATCTAAATAATTTTGCTAAACTGTAGAGGCAGTGTGGCATTGTGCGCACAGTGTTAGGCATTAACCAGAAAGATGAATGTTCAGTCCCTGCTATTTATTCACTGTGCGAACTTGAGAATGTCACTTAGCTTGCTTGGGGTCAAATTGTAAAAATTAAAAAGTAAAACAAACAATTTTAATATATCCTGATACTATTAGATAGATAGATAGATAGATAGATAGATAGATAGATAGATAGATAGATAGATAGATAGATAGATAGATAGATAGATAGATAATAATAATAATAATAATAATAATAATAATAATAATACATTTTATTTATACAAGGCGCCTTTCAGGGAACTCAAGGACACCGAACAACAATAAATAAATAAATAGATAAATAATTAAATAAAAGACACAATTATAAAAAACTTAAAACATCAGAAAATCTAGAAATTAAAACCAAACAAAACCATTATAATCAGGAGGAAAAAGAAAAAGCCATTTTAAACAGATGCGTTTTAAGTTTACATTTGAAGGATGAATATGATTTGATATTTCGGAGATCCGCAGGCAATGAATTCCAGAGCTTGGGAGCAGAACGGCTGAAAGCTCTGCTCCCCATGGTGGTTAGACGGGCGGGAGGAACAGTCAGATGGGTGGAGGAAGAGGATCTAAGGTTACGGGATGGAATGGCAACATGAAGAAGGTCAGACAGATATGGAGGGGCGAGGTTATGGATGGCCTTAAATGTTAATAGTAGAATCTTAAAATCAATACGAAACTTAATCGGGAGCCAATGAAGCTGCTGCAAGACCGGAGTAATATGGTGAATAGATGGGATTTGAGTGATGATACGTGCTGCAGAATTCTGGACTAACTGAAGCTTATGAAGAGATTTATTCGGGAGACCAAAGAGGAGTGAATTGCAGTAGTCCAGCCGAGAAGTGACAAGACTATGAACAAGAATGGCAGTGGTGTGAGGAGTGAGGGAGGGGCGAATACGATTAATATTACGTAGGTGGAAGTAAGCAGACCGGGTGATGTTATTAATGTGAGATTGGAAGGATAGAGTACTGTCGAGGATGACACCCAGACTCTTGACCTGAGATGATGGGGAAACAACAAAGTCATCAATAATAAGAGAAAGATTATTGGTTTTGGATAATGAAGATTTTGAACCAATGAGGAGAACCTCAGTTTTGTCACTGTTTAATTTGAGAAAATTCGAAGAAAACCAGGATTTAATTTCAGCAATGCAGTCAATAAGCGAGGGTGGTGGAAAAGAGGAGGTGGGATTACCAGCAAGGTAGAGCTGGGTGTCATCAGCATAACAGTGAAAATTAATGTTATATTTGCGAAAAATATTGCCAAGGGGAAGAAGGTAAATAATAAAAAGAAGAGGCCCCAGGACAGAGCCCTGGGGCACACCAGTGGTAACAGCGGTGGGTTTGGATGTGAAGGTTTTAAGTTGTATGAACTGAGTGCGGCCTAAGAGGTAGGATCTAAACCAATCAAGTGGAGTGTGAGTAATGCCAATCAGAGATAATCTATTAAGGAGAGTGGTATGACAAATAGTATCAAAGGCCGCACTCAGATCAAGGAGGATGAGAATAGTGATTAGACCGGAGTCAGCAGCCATAAGGAGGTCATTAGTAATTTTAACAAGTGCCGTTTCTGTACTATGAAGGGGGCGAAAACCAGACTGGAACTTTTCATATAGATTATTATGAGATAAATGGGTGTGAAGTTGGATAGCTACTATTTTTTCAAGAATTTTGGAGATAAAGGGCAAGTTAGAAATGGGGCGAAAGTTATTGAAATTAGTAAGATCAGCACCAGGTTTTTTTAATATTGGGGTTATAGCATAGATAGATAGATAGATAGATAGATAGATAGATAGATAGATAGATAGATAGATAGATAGATAGATAGATAGATAGATAGATAGATAGATAGATAGATAGATAGATAGATAGATAGATAGATAGATAGATAGATAGATAGATAGATAGATAGATACTTTATTAATCCCAAGGGGAAATCACCTTGGGTAAAGACATCAGCCAAATATACAGTAATAGTTGTATGTATTAACACTGCAAAAATACCTTTCTGGATGTTTATAATAGTAAACCTTTCAGTAGATTTGAAAATGTTTATATAGGTCCTTTGATACTTTTTTGACTGTAAGGGGAAATTTTATTGTTACATCTAAAACACTGACATAATTCTTTACACCAAACAATGTTATTGTTCTTATTCCTACTATGCACCCTACACAGTATGTAGATTAGATTAGATTAGATTAGATCAGGAATCTCAAACTTCAATCCTGGAGGGCCACAATAGCTGCAGGTTTTCATTCTGACACTTTCCTTAAATAGTGACCTGTTTTTGCTGCTAATTAACTTCTTTTGAATTAATGTTAATTGACTTGTTTTTTAAAATGTGTTCTTCATTGTTCCTCTGAATTGCTTTCATTTTCTTTCTTTCTTTCTTAAGAGAAATGAAATGTGAAGTGAGTGAGCCAACAGAAGACCAATTAAGTCAGGTCCTCAAACTCCAACCAATTTCACTCTAACGAGTTGCTTAATTAGGTGCTGTTTTTTATGTACAAAATCTGCAGATTTTTCTCTATACATTATATTTTGCTGAAGACAACACTAGATGAACTTAAATATAGGACATATCAAAGCATATCCTCTTCCCAAATTGTACCTTACTTTTTAAAACAGCTGTTCAAACAAAAAGAGGAAGACATGGTGATGCCACAGGCTATCTCTATAACTCTATAACTCTATAATCTGAGAAGGGAAAAGCACCAGGACCATAATTGGTTTACAGCTTAGGAAAGGAAGACATGCTATGGTTCAAGCTGTATCCGATTACTTTACAATCTGTGACCAGAAGGAGATGCTATGGGACTGGAAATTACAGCTTGAGACAGGAGATTGTTAAAAGATTAGAAACTTTATTGCTTGAAAATTCATTCATCATGTTGACAGCCAGCCAATCAGGAGCATGTAGCAATTACATCTTGCAAAATCCCCCAGTAGAATTTTATAATAAATATGCCTCGTCTGAAGAGTGACAGAAGAAGAGAACAGAGTGACATCAGAGGAGGGCGAGAGCGATGTGAGAAGAAGGCGCCAGCAATGTGTGGTCGTTTCCATCTTATGGTCAGCAAAGCATTTCATGAATAGCTTTGAGTGCTAGATCACAAGCCACCTGTGAAATTCATCCTTGACATCTTTACTTTTTCATAAGCTTTTTCTAAAGACTATATGTATCCTGTGACGAATAGGGGGCGCTGTCGTCCCCTTGAACCCTCAGACAATGCGTCAGCCACCAGATAAAAGTCCAGATAATTAATTTATTATAATAACAGTGCACAAAGCACCCTCCACTCCACAATACTTAATAAACAATCAATAAATCAATACAACAATCAATCTTTCGCTCCTAGCAGCTCAGTCACCCTTCCTCCCAACTCGGCTCAACTTTCTGGGGTTTCCCATAGTCCTTTTATATCTCTTGACCCGGAAGTGCTTCTTTCCCTCAGTCCGTGTGATTTCCAGCACTTCTGGGTCAGACGCAAACTCCTTCTTTTCTTCAACCCGGAAGTACGTCATTTCGTCTGTCCCCATGACTGGGAAGTACTTCCGGGTTATATAGAAAATACAAGTCCTTGAGCCTCCCTGCAGCGTCCCCTGGCGGCCCCCACGGTATCCAGCAGGGCTGTGATGAAAGACGCCAAGTTCCATGATGCCCTGCTGGAATTCGGGGCCTCTCCATGTTGCAGGGATGGCTCCATCTGGCGGCTTGTGGGTATTGGCCAGGATAAACTGTCGGCCATCCCTCACAATCTAGACTTTACTATCAATCTTATTTTCTTTTATTATTTGTTCTATTTGGTATTATTATTCATGTAAAAAATACCACACTGCTTTTAACTTTCTATGCTTTATCTTCATGTCTAGAGTGAATGAAGTAATAAGATAGATTTCTTTGAGCACCTGGTGCAGCCAAAAGGTTTGCCATATGTTCTGTGCTTCAAATTTTATTAAGGCTGAGGTTGTGGGCTCTACCCAATAGTAAAGAACAGTACGTAAAGTAAGACATTCTTGGTTGATAAATTGCCTATAGCCAAGAATGTTGAACCTTTGTATGTTTAAATGTATCTCTAGAGACCAAAGTAATATTTAAGTCTGAGATATATTTTAAACATTGTATGTTGATCGTGCAAACAATAAGTAAGTCTCTTTAAGTGCCAGAAGAGTGGCAGACTGTGTTATTCCTTAGGTAGTGTGGTTTAAAGTTCTAGAGGTTAACCAGCTGTATGTGTGTCATTCGTGGGGCACTGTTATGGTTAGGGTCCGTGTGTATGTGTATATCAACAGTATGTATGCATGTGTTAATCTTAAGGTGCAACAGTAGACCAACCCGGTAACGAACTTGATGAGTACACTTACCCCTGAGTAAAGGGTAAGTAATGGGAAATATTACAATAACACAGGTGCCGAGTCTTGTAGTTAATTAAACCTGTTCTTTAATTCCATGGCTTGTTGCTGCTTTCATTGTGCAATAGCATACATTTTCAAAATTGTTGATTTTTTCTTTACTTTTCTAAGAGTACTTTTAAAATGTTTTTGGGGTCTTCAGTAGATCAACATCCCTGAGACCTCCACCCTTTTTATTTTCAGATATTGTATGATCAACACATTTTGCTGGTCATGTTTTGGCTCATTTTATATCTCATTATTGTTTGGCTGCTAATTAAGGAAAATGAAACAATTACTGTGTCTGAGTATTCAAGAGCACGTCAATTAAAATTAATTCAAATGAAGTTAATTAGCAGCAGCAAAAACAGGTCACTAATTAAGAAAAGGGTTAAAATGAAAATCTGCAGCAACTGTGGCCCTCCAGGACTGGAGTTTGAGATCCCTGGATTAGATAAACTTTATTAATCCCATGGGGAAATTCAGATGAATACAGCAGTAGAAACATAACAAAAAGGGTACAGACTCACTGGACAAATAATAAACCCATTTGTCAATCAAGCAATTGAGGGAATGGAGGAGATTTTTATGATGACATCCAACTTTGCCACCATCTTCTTTCCTACAACTTCAAGTGTGGTCAGGGTTTGTTCTGTAATGGAGCAGGCTTTCCTGATAAATAATATCCTTAAATGTACATGTAGGTGATGAGTTCAGAAAATAAATGAACCAGATTTGTCGTCCAAAATAATGTTGGAGCTGCAGTCCATCTCTAACCTTACAACCACAATCTTAAGATAAAAGGTATACTTAAGTACTTGGTAAAATCCACTGTGAACATAGGGATAATAGGCAAACTCTACTCTGAATTTGTTGGACCAAGGAATTGACTTTGGCCCCCTGAATCCATGTGGTAGCAACACTACTCCTGTGATTGAGTTGTATAATGGTAGATGATGTTTACCCCCAAATACTGTAGCTTAAAACAGCTATGATATCACAAAGAACAATATCACACTGTGGTGTACTATTGTATGAGTTTTGTAAAATATTGACTGTTTTCAGTCAATTTTATTCTTTCATAACAAAAATTATTAGTATGTGAGAAATATACTACAAATATCAATAGTTTAAAAAAGTTTACTTCAAATCTGGAATTATGTACTCTATCCTTCTTCTGATATATAGCAATATGTGTCATCATGCAATCAGTTAAGGAAGAGTTAAAAAAATAGCTGCCCAATGTGTTTATGGTAATCTATGGTATCTTTAATCAAAATGAATCTCAGCCTGAAAATGGTCTTGCTGAAGTGAAAAACGTTTTAGGTAATTCCAGAGCAAAATAAAGATAACCCAAGTTAACCTGATGTCTTTAGGTCTGTATTGTTAACGGCTCACAGTGGAAACCATAAAACAGCCTTTACTCAAATACCTCAGACATTGGGTGAAAGTGTGTCCAAACTCCCTTCCATGAATTATATAAAAGACAAAATTCAAAATGTATACTTACATATTATAAATTTATATTCAATTACTCTGTAGGTTACTATGATGCATACGGAAAGAAACACTGCTATGACGGTCCATTTCTTATGGTTGCAACATCTTTGACGTTCTATAGAAAAAAAAGTAATAAGGTAGTTTTTGTTACTGTAAGTCTTTGTCTAGCACATAAGTTACAAAGAAAGAAAGAAAGAAAGAAAGAAAGAAAGAAAGAAAGAAAGAAAGAAAGAAAGAATATTGATTGATTAAACACGACAATGGAAAATTAATTGAGTACAGGAAGATATTTTGAGATGTTTGAAGATATGTTTTAGATATTTTGAAAAGCATTTAAGATATCTCAGAATTCATTTCCTGGGCAGCCATCCCCCAACTACAGCGAACAAGCTTTGGCCTAAGGAGGCCCAAAATGGGGAACAGGTTTTTAAAGTTCAAAATACAATGAAAGTCCAAGAATGGCTTACAAGAGAGAGAAAATTGTAAAACTCTGCCTTGTGGAGAACAGGATATGAGGAATAATTAACAAAAAATAGAAAAATAAGACAAAAAGCACAACAAGCTGAACAAGTCCCAAAACACAATCCAATGAGCAGAAACCAAGAATATAACAAAAGTAATGATTCTGTACTATACCTATAGGGGTAGCCAACAGGGATTTCAGGTTTGACATAAGTAAAGTTTACCACACTTCCAGATGATTGATAATAGACAGAATTAAGAAAATGAAGTTCCCATTTAAAATCTCGTAGAAAGGTTCAGCGAAAATTTGGGTCTCAGATTTATCTATTCAAAGTGGACTGCTTCATCAATATCCAATACACTGCGCAATGACTATTAGTTTTCAAAAAGATCCTCTTTAATGTTTATGTCACATACAGGGTGCATCTGTATGTAATTTAACCCTTCTGTGGCTATTGGGTATGTGGGACCCATTTTCAATGTTTCCTAAAAAAAAAAAAATTAAACCTGAGATTCAATGTGTGGATGAAGGTTCGAGGCAAACAGCAGGCAGACACCAGATGTAGAGTAAAAAACAATTTCTTTATTCTTGGTGGCAGAGACACCACTGCAGCCCCTGTCAGCTTGTGTCACTGACAGTTACCAGTAATAGCCCAATCTTGCGGGGGTGAGTTCCCTTTTGTAATTGATACATCTTACAGAGACAGCTTAGCATGAGACAAGGTTACACAATTCTTTGGGGGGGTTCAGTAATATGCCCAAAAGTTACAACACATTTGTTCAAAACAACTTAAGAAGAAGTGAAAGAACCTGTTACTGCTGATTTAATAAAATCACAAATGTTGAAAATAAAAAGATTAGCAGTTTCCTGAGTACAGACTAAGAGTCAGCAGATTGACAGAAATGTTGCAAGTTTGTCCTTTTAGCTTTGCGTACACACTTAATTTTTATATGTAAGTCTTGTTAATAAACAATTAATCTGTAGCTCATTAGTTTAAGTAAGTCATATTAATAAGCAATTAATCCATAGCTTATTAATACAAACTAGTAATATACTTATACTGTTAAAATGATTATACAGGTAATGATTTTTCTCTTTCTCAAGTGTCTTTGGGTTATTTTCTTTAAAGAGCATGTTAAAGGACAATTTTTTGTCAAGTACATATTGCCCCACCCCCACAACCATTCAACCCACAACACATTTACATTTCACTGGTGGTATTGGATCTGCTACACCCAAGAGAAATGCAATTGTGGAAATTGTCTGTAAGACAACAATAATATCACTTTAGAAGCATTCTTTCCAAATGCCCCAAACCTAATCCCATCATATCAATCATACCAATCATTTACATCACCATTAACCATAAATACCCCCATTCAACTACTCCATGCCCATCCAACCTCCAGCAATAACTTTCCCATTCACATACAATCCCTAATCCAATCAGAACTATCATTCTAGTTTCTTTTCAAATGGAGTTGGGGAGGGACACAAGAAATAAATAGCTCAGTGTATGTGGCTTCTTTCCAAAATGAAGTTTCCAGTATAGCAAAGAAAATCTCTGCTCAGCTGGCCTTAGACGTAATTTTAGAAGAGAGAGAAGACAACGTGCGGGGAGTCTTCACTTTGGAAGATCAAGAATATTCAGAATACGAGGATCATGTTTCTGTCTATTTGGAGTCTGACAGTGAGTCTGAAGAAGAGGATAGAACTGACTCTCAGAAAAGCGGAGAAATATAGATGTCAAAAAATGATGAAATTGAATGTTATTCTTGTTCACAGAAGGAACCGCTATGCCTTGCTGCCAATATGATTAAAGGTGCAAATTTTTTGGACCAATACGGATGGCACTCATGCATGTATGTGACATCGTGTTGTAATATGGTGCTATATAGTGCCCGACCTGGCACAGACTTGCTCAGAAGCACGTGTAAAATAAACAGTTTCTTTATTTTTTTTCAGCTGGAGGGCACGTCTTCCCCATAATCCCTCCAGCCACAACACAGTCCCACAAGCACTTATTATAGCACAAATTACACTTTTCTCTCCACCTTGGCACCACCACTCCTCCCAGGAAACCTTGTCCTCTTCCTCCCGATTCTGGCTCCTGAGTGGTGGATGCTGGCCCTTTTTATAGCCCATCCAGAAGTGCTCCAGGTGCTTGATCACCTGCGGCTAATTGCACTTCCGGGTGGGGCTGCAGATATGTCCAGGTGGGTTCCTGGCTCCATGCAGCACCCCCTGGCGGCCACCCCAGCTCCCCACAGGGTTGTGGAGAACTCCATCTCCCAGGAAACCCTGCGGGAAACTGAGGCACCATCGTCAGCCAGGGAGGCTACCACCAAGCGTCCCGGGGGAGGCAGTGAGAAGTCCATAGCTGCTCCCACGGAATATATACAGACCCGGCCGCCTGTCACAGTGTCTTCTTTTCATCTTTTCTTTTGATCTGGACACCATCCAGAAAATCATTCTGGAATGCACAAATCTGGAGGGGAAGCATGTTTTTGGAGATAGGTGGAAGGAAATGGACCAAACCAATTTACATGCATACTTTGGGCTTCTTATACTTTGTGGTGTTTTCAGATCCAATGGGGAGTCCACTGAATCTCTGTGGAATGTAGAATCTAGTCGAGATCTTTTCTGTGTAACAAGGTCTCTGAAAGACTTTTGCAATATTTCCAGGATTATCCACTTTGATAACTAAGACACCCAACCAGCTCGATGACAGAGAGACAAGCAAGCTACAATCAGGTCGGTGTGGGACAAGTGGGTGGAACGCATTCAGCTGTGGTGCAACCCAGGGCCCAGCATTACTGTTGATGAGCAGCTTATACCACTTTGGGCCTGCTGTTTATTTAGGCAGTGCATGCTGCCTAAACCTGTCAAATATGGAATAAAGATCTAGGCTGCCTGTGACGCTGCTTCATCTTATGCATGGAACATGCAGGTATACACTGGAAAGCTTGTTGGAGGAGGCCCTGAGAAGAACCAAGGGATGCAGGTTGTCCTGGACATGACACAGAGACTCTGTGGTCACAGAATCACATGAAAAAATTTTTTTGCTTCGCACAAGTTGGGTCAGGAACTCTTCAAAAGAAAGCTGACAATGGCAGGAATAATAAAAAAAATAAACCAGAGCTCTCACCTCAGCTGAAGAGTACAAAGAACAGGCCTGTCAATTCAAGTAAGTTTCTGTTTATAGCCGACACATCCCTGGTGTCTTACATCCCAAGAAATCGAAAAAATGTGGTACTTATGGGCACACTGCATTGGGATCAGAAAATCTGGGGCAGGGTGCATCATAAACCACAAATCATTATAGACTGCAATGCTACAAAAGGAGGAGTAGATAACCTGGACAACTTAGTAAGAGGTTATAGCTCTAAAAGAAGAACCCTTTACTGGCCACTTGTAATATTTTTTAATATCTTGGACATCTCTGCTTATAATGCATTTGTTATTTGCATGGTACTATATCCAAACTGGAATAAAAGAAAGCTCCCAAGAAGAAGACTCTTTCTTCAAGAGCTGGGCAAGGAACTGTGGAAGATGAATGTTCTCTTCGTTCTCTTGTACTAATCCTTGTCTAAGGAGTTAAGCAGCAGTAAGCTTTTAAAAACATGATTTGCTGAGCAAACAGAAAAAATATTTGTTAGAAGGACTCAAGGTCTAAGCTTCCACACTGAGACTGCCTTATCACGTTCTCCCTTTGTTTACATCTGAACGCCATAACAAGGAGCCAGGGAATCAAGTTGCACAAGGAGCATTGAAGGGGCTCAAGGATTGTGTATAATAAAGTGTTGACTGTTGCATTTTCATAATGAATATTAAATCACGCAGTCTAGGGGTATAAAAACCTGCCCCACCCAATAAACAGTGCTTCAGAGAGCCCTGACGCTGTCATGTAATATTGATTGTCTGCTTTTCTGAAACCTGCTCATTGTGACGATGTGAAAATAATAAAGCTGCTATATGACCACACCTGCTGTCTTTTCTAAGTGATCGTCTACAGAACTGATAAGACCTCAAATCCAGAGGAGACCACACATGCCAAGGACCCCTGCCTCTGCAGCCAATTTGAGGAGGATTCATGAGTGTGATGCTGGAGTCACAGGACCGGCAACTGCATAACCTGGGGCCTCATGAATAACGCCGTGTGTAGAATTCACACTAAAACATGGCGTACGGACAAAAGCGAAAATGTGCATACGCACAAAAAAATCTAGATGCATAAATCTGTGCGTACGCCAACTTCCACGTTCTTCCGCTACATAAATTCCGGTCTACGTGAAATGTAATGCTCGTGCACGTGCGTGTCGCCCCTCAAGACTCCTCCCAGAATTATGCCTCTTTGAATATGCAAATCAATATAAATAGCCCCTTATGCTTTGCATTCTGTGAAAAGACAACGGCAAAAGCAAAGGGGAAAAAGAAGAATTTCAGCGAATACCAAGTGGAGGCAAGGAAAAATTTCCTATTTGTTGTTTTAAGCAGAAATATAAACAACAAGAGGAAGTTGATCGTGTATCAGAGTGGCGGAGAAACTCGAAAGTTCAAGTTCAGAAAGTCGAAAAATGCCCGACATAAATAAGAAGTGGTCAGATATCAAAGTCGCCGTAAAAAGGTGAGTCGTAGCCCACGGTCTGAGTGTCATATGGAAGCATATTAGGGTACAGAGAAAAGAAAAACAAAATAGGGACACAGTTGAAAAAATGTCCAAGTGTCAACTTAAATCTCGAAATTTCCACTTAGTTTATTTTGTCAATAAAGTAGAAATTCATAAAATTAATCTGAAAATTGTTTAATTTACTAGTTTCTCAGATCCCATCGTAACTAAAGTAGCACATTAAATGCTTCTTTCTATGTATTCTTTTATGTGCTATATGTGTGTGAATCACTACGTGCTTCTTAAAGGGGTTTTTTCTTCCACCGACAGGACGCAGAATACATTACATTCATGATATTACAGCTCTCTGAACAATTTAAATATTAAGATGTATACTTGATATCATTTTCATAATGAAAGGAATTAAAGCATGTATTAAACATGGGGACACGCTGGCACAGTGGTAGCGATGAACTGGCGCCCTGTCCAGAGATTGTTTCTGCCTCCTGTAAGATGCTTGCTGCCTCTTGCGCGACCTTAGATGAAATAATTTACTGCATCAGTACTGTCTCACTCAAAAGTAATAACCTCCAATTCCTGTCCTTCCTTTTCTTTCTCCAAGTAACTAATTGCCACACGATCAGCTCTGTAATAGATGTCAAGTCATCTGTAAGCTTAGAACGCCAATTCTTCAAAACCTTTATGAAACATTGAAATATCTTCGTAGTACATGTTTAATTATTCCATCCATCTATCCATCCAGGGTCGCACCAATCCCAGCAAGCATACATAGCAAGGCAGGAACAATCCCTGAATGGACGCCAGCTCGTCGCTGCCACTGTCCACTGTGTCCTTACATGTTTAATTATTAACAATATACATTTTTTAATGAAGTTTAAACTTATCTGTATAATGTAAAAACATGCTTTACTGCATTTCATCTTAAAAATATCAAGAGCTCCAAGAAGATAGCACTTGGAAATCTCAATCGACTTAGAAGCCAGTCGTCTTCATATGTAAATACGCGCTTTATGAAGTGACTCAGGTTGTGTAATTTTATAACTGTAGTGCAAGTTTAGAGTTAGGTAGTAGTACTTATAAGTACAAATAGTTCTACCAGGAACAATTGATGGACTAATTGAGTGTGTTTAGAGTACTTGGGATGAAACTGTTTCTTAACCTACAGGAAAGACTCTGAAGCATTTGCCTTACTGTATGGAAGAATTTCAAAAAGACTGTGTGCATGGCTGAGACAGCGTGTGCTAGATGCATATCCTGGGTTATATACTCAGCAGTGCACTGAGTGTGACAAGGCTAAAGCAGCTATAATATTTGGAATAGTTTGGGCATTCTGTGCCCCATTATATGGTTAAGGGTTGATTACAATGAGATGCCTTAAACTAATAAACGATATGCGGTTAATTTCAAGTACATTTGATAAAGCCAAGTCAGGGATGTGAATCTAAAAAATAAAGGGAAACCACACAGGAACAGTAAAACAGTGCTGCCAGTTTGCAAAAGCGAGCGGAGAACTTGCGTATGGCAGGGATTGAGCTGGCGTGAAAATGAGCGTGACTTTACGCCAAGTTTAGTTTTTATACATTGCAATGTGAGCGGGAAACAGGCATACGCAACATTTTTGTGTGTATGCACCGTTTATACATGAGGCCCAAGAAGTAAGTGAGTGTGACTAAATTTATACATATACTGTATATGTGAATGAGTCTGAATATATATATATTTGTGTGAGGAATCGAGACATTTAGAAATGTAAGTAGACTTTTAGAACTAGTGTTTTCATTATTCTAGGTCGCTGCAAGAGGAAACGCTGTGATGTTTATCGAAACAAGAAGGACAGAAAGATCCAGTTTACATTCTTCAAGTACAAAAAATATATTTGCATGGAACACACTTTGAAAGTCTGTCTTTAATGTGGTTTATAGATGCAATACATTTGTGTTCAACCAGGCTAATTGTACCATTTTAATATAACCCTCTATTGTATCTCCTTTTAGTTTGTTCAGTTCAAAACAGTAAACATCAATAGTTGTGGAAACATTGCCTCATTTTAATTTGTGCAATATTAATGACTAGCAAAATACCCGCGCTTCGCAGCGGAAAAGTAATGTGTTAAAGAGGTTATGAAAAAAAAAGGAAACATTTTAAAAATAACGTAACATGATTGTCAATGTAATTGTGTTGTCATTGTTATGAGTGTTGCTGTCTTTTATATATATAATATGCACACACACACACATAAACATATATATATATACATATCTACATATACACATATCTACATATACATACGTATATACACATCCACATAAACATATATATACATATACAAATTTACATATCTACATATATATATATATAGACATAGATATATACATACATACACACATTCACATATATATATATATATATATATATACTGTATATATACATATCTACTTATTGGCTCCTGTATTTAGGATATGGCAGGTTGGATAATGGATGGATGGACATTTGTATGCATAGCCCTATTTGCCCATTTTCGTTTTTTTTCTTTCTTCAGTAATATTTCAGCAAACCCGGAGCTTGTCAGTTCAAATCCTGGTACTGACACCACTGTGTGACCCTGAGGAAGTCACTTCACCTGCCTGTGCTGCAAAAAACAAAAGTAATGTAACAAATTGTACTTCAGATGTTGTAAGTTGGTGGAATAAAGGCATAAGTTAAATAGATAAATATGTATTATACACATAGGAACTATTCATTTATTTTCAGTTAAGTCTGCAGCAAACTTTTATAAATGAGGGTTTCTCCTTTTTAGATAGTGCAAACTGTTTCTTCTTCATTGACGTTTTCTCTTGGAGAGCTTTTTTCATTTCATTGAAAATGAAAGCAGCAGCTGGCAAAATATGTAGCTTTCTTATTAATTTTTCAACATTGTGTAAAATAAATGTATAAAGTAACATAAAAGGTTTAAATACTGGTTATTCTTTTACACTAAAATATTACTACACAGATACAAAAAAAGTAAAATGGATATGTTCTTTTTCTTTAAGGAGATTAAATATTACTGAAGAAAGAAAAAAAAAAATTAAACAGCCAAATGGGGCTATGCATATGAACTTAAAAGGTTTAAATAAAACAGAAATATATATTTTATTTTTACTTGGTTAACTTGTGGAGGGTGTATCCTGTAGCAAAGCCCTAACTGTTTTCGTGAAAGCCCGTTTCAGTCAATAAGTCTTATGTGTGTGTTTATGTATGTGTGTATATATATGTAGATATGTGTATATGTAGATATGTATATATATGTATATGTATATAAATGTTTATGTGTGTGTGTATATTATATATATAATATATATATATATATATAAAAGACAGCAACACGTATAACAATGACAACACAATTACATTGACAATCATGTTACGTTATTTTTAAAATGTTTCCTTTTTTTTTCATAACCTCTTTAACACACTACTTCTCTGCTGCGAAGCGCGGGTATTTTGCTAGTATATATATATATATATATATATATATATATATATATATATATATATACATACATATACACACATACATGCAGTTTCAATAACATAGAAATCAATATAAATATTAACATCATTATCATATGAGAATATGAAGTAATATATAAGAAGCACATTTCATATAAATATAAATTATTAAACAGTAAAATCTTCTTCTGTAATTTGCTACCGTGGCAATTTGTGTGTCTGTCCAGGATTTTAAATCACCTGTAGCTCGCAAACCGTTTCACCTATTGACTTGAAATCTGGTACACATATAGTACGTCACGTCTACTATCCGCTTTATGGGTGATGATTGTATTACTCTTTTTATGTTTATTTTATTTGATTGTAGAATCAACTCCTATCTGCGCACACCAGGGCGGCCGTGGGCGGATGCGTATGGTGTATTCACTCCATGTTATCGTGCATTGCGCTGTCACTGGTATTTTGATAAAAGAATTTGAACAACATATAAGAAGCGTATAAATTATTAAACAGTAAAACATTAACATTTAAGAAGTAAAGTTAGATTAAGTACTACTGCAGTGCCCTCGGGTATACCTCATTTTTTGTTTGTCCATTACATGCTTAAATGTATACATTTTTTGGTGTACCTACCCGAGAACACGCGACATATAACCGAGCGTAGGAGAAGCATGGATTTTAAACACGCGTTGAGTTCATCTGCTGGTCTCCCTCGTGGAATAACTGGTAATGTTTGAATAAAATCTACAGCGAGTAAAACGACATTACCTCCTATTTTTTTTTTTTTACGATCTCTGAGATGTTGCTTTTTTCGGTTCAAGGCTTCATAAGCTCTTTTATGTTGTATGGTGTACTTATCCCAAACCATCATCTTTGAATGTTGCAAGACTTTCGCCTTGTATGTAGATCGGGGTAATTACATTCATTGCATTCCTACTCTGAATCACAATCTGATTGTATGGGTGGTTACCTGGCACTGTAGGGTTGCCACCTGTCCTTTAAAATACGGAATCATGCCGCATTTGAGAATGAAATTGCGCGTCCCGTTTTGAATCAATACTGGACGGGATTTCTCCCGTATTTTTTTTATCATTTTTTTTAAAGTAGCGTCTCATGCAAATCATCCCACACGCATTTTATGAAGATGCCTCCTTTCCTACTTTTGATTGGGTAATACTTGATGTCATCGTTAGTTTGATTGGTCTTTTTAACTGTCCAGTGAGGAGGGCGTGTCTTTTAAGTAGAGTCTGGAAAGTGTTGGCACTGGGATGTGGCGTCAGCGCCAGAGTTGAAGCCCCTAATGTTGCGGTCAGCAAGTCGGCTAACATCCGCCATGTGCCGTCTTTCAGTTGCGAGAAGCAGATCATAGAATGGTTGAAACTGTTGCCCCTAACGTTGCGCCACGGCGTGTGGTTCGTTTATACCTCGCGTCTTCTCATTAAAATTTTATCTCGCGAATATGTTATTGCAATCCGCAGTGGGAGCGTTTTTATAAACTTAATTTAAACTTACGTTTTACACCGTGCTTTGTTTCCCTTATGAACATGCTTGAATGCTTCACTCGCTCCCTTCTCAATTGTTTAATTAATTTTTTGCTCTTCGCTGTTTGCGGCTCTTCCATCATTTCCCCCTACTTCGTTCTTTTATCTCGCCAATATGTTATTGCAATCCTTAACGGGAGCGTTTCATTAAACTGATTGAAAATAGTTTTGCATTTACCTTTTTAGTAAAAGGCGAGCTTTTAAGCCTGAGAAATCACCCCGTAAATGCACACGTTTAATTGCACATGTGTTAATATGTATGGTTACACAGTATTAAAAGACAGTGAACAACGTCAGTTACCTTTGTTCCCCGCGTTTGATAAAAGGCGAGCTTTTAAGCCTGAGAAATCACCCCGTAAATGCACACGTTTAATTGCACATGTGTTAATATGTATGCTTACACAGTATTAAAAGACAGTCAAAAATTAACGTCATTTACCTTCGTTCCTGCGTTTGACTCGTGCTGTAAATCTCTTCCTTGTTTTTAGTTCACGTGATTACGTAGGAGGCGTGATGACGCGATACGTGACTCCGCCTCCTCCATTACAGTGTATGGACAAAAAATATGTTCCAGTTATGACCATTACGCGTAGAATTTCGAAATGAAACCTGCCTAACTTTTGTAAGTAAGCTGTAAGGAATGAGCCTGCCAAATTTCAGCCTTCCACCTACACGGGAAGTTGGAGAATTAGTGATGAGTGAGTCAGTCAGTCAGTGAGTGAGTGAGTCAGTCAGTCAGTCAGTGAGGGCTTTGCCTTTTATTAGTATAGATATATTCCACGTATAGCTTGATTATTATTGATTTCTACACAAAAATCAAATTTTATAACAACAATCAAACATCACTTTTGTTGAGAAATGTGATCTAGCAGAGCTTAAGAGTAAATATGAAACATATTCAATGAGTATATTGTTTGTAAATGAGAAAAAAGTCAGCATTTGTTAAGTAGTTTGACATAAAACATTGTGTTTTTATTATTTTAAAAACCCAAAAACACTGCTGGTGTAAGAGACCCATGAACACCAGCTGAGTAACAAAACTAAGAATACCACAAAAGTGTTAGTTAGGATCACATTTACATCTGGCATTAAAATGTGTCACCAATTTCCCCTTTTATTTATCTATGCTGCACAGCACACCGCTCTTACTAACCTGCAGTTAGAATAGGAATGAGACTACTAAAATGATATACCACACTGTCATAAAGAAATTTTGTATTTTTGAATGATGCCAAAGAACTTGGTAGTCCCATGAAGAAGGCACAGCTCGACGTATACTGCTAACACTCTGCACACTTTATAAAACTGCTCAGGTGAGAGAGCTCACTGGCCGCTCTTCCATGCTTTACCAGACTGCTGACACCACCTTACGCTGTACTTTTCTTTTTCAGCTGACCTGGATCTTGTATGTGGAGAGAATGCACATTTGTATTTCCGTTTGTGCTAAATGTGGGTATTTATGGAAATGCTCCAGTGTTGACTCCAGAAAACTGGGAAGTAGTTTCTGTAATTTAATGATAAAAAATGTCTAATTATACACTTTAAAAATTACATTTACTTTTGTTCATCTTCAGAAATACATATTATAATAATTTAACAAGTATACTTATACCAAATAAGTAGTGAAAACTTCTGTAGTTTTCAAAAATCTCTGTAATCGCAAATTCTGTATTTTGTTAATTACTGGTTATTACTTATGACTAGATATGGTAAGTTGTTTAATGTTATGATTAATTTAGGCACTGTTAAAAATAACTTTTATTTCATTTAAATACATAGACTGTTTTGAAATGGCCTCTTAATTTTGTATTATGTTTTTAAAAATACAGACAACATATAGCACTAGGACTGTGAGGCACGGCCGGCCTCTCAACCCAGACGAAGCCCCCAGGACACTAGATGGCAACTTCCCTGCAGCTTAGCGGTGCCATAGATTCCCGCAGGGCATTATGGGAGATAGCGTTTGGCTTCACAGCCCTCCTGGGTACCATGGGTGCCGCCAGGGGATGCTGCAGGGAGACAAGGGGATTTTGGTTTCCAATATAACCCGGAAGTACTCACAAGTCATGGGGACAGAAGAGGAGAAGCACTTCTGGGTCAAGGACTATATAAAGGACTGGTGGAGACCCAGCAAGCGAGCCGGAGTTGGGAGGGAGTGTGACAGAGCTGCTGGGAGGAGGAGGAGAATTGTTTATTCATTGTGTGCTTATTGTGGTTGTGGTGCTTTGGAAGCACTAATTAGGAAGAAAATTAAAATACTTCTTGGTGCTTTTAAACCTGTGTCTGCATCTGTCTGTTGGGTTTCACAGGGCAACAACGCCCTCAAGCATCCACTTACTTACAGGGCAAGTATGCTTTTGATAATAAATGTAAGCACAAAACAAACAACTTTGTTGAGATTGCAGCAAAAGTACAAGAGGGTCAATATCATGGTCTGTTTAGGGGAGCCCTCTCATATTCTTCTCATAAAAACCTTTTATAAGGTTGTGTTCCATGAAGCTAAATTCGATCATTTATGGAAAAAAGACACACTTCAAAACATTTTAGGATTAACTATGGTGTGCTTTGACACTCTTATTGAAGTGGGAACTCGTGTAATACAAAGCTCTTTTAAAACACCAGCAGTGCAGTTAATCATTTGAAAGAAAATCCATTGTCATTTTTGATTGTTGTCATAACAATATTTGTATGTATATTGCAACATCATAAAGAATAACTTGTAGGTTGAACCTGTAATCTGGTTTAATTGCACGACTCAAAAATGAATTACATTCAATCACTTTACTATTCTTACACTATTTATTGTTCCCTTTTCACATATTATACGCTTTAAGTGGTTTGTATTTCTTGTTGGGATTTTTACAACACCAGTAAAAAATATTGTTAAAGGACGGCAAAGACCCCTTGGTATTTCCTGACGACTATATATTTGCAAAAAAAAAGTTTACATGTAATTATTTGAAGCCAAGTATTGCAATATTCAGTCGCCATAGCCAATGCCTGCCCTTTTGTGTAGATGGTGTGCATCAGTTTTCTTCTGTTTCTGGCACATTCCTGCATTGGTGTGCTAGGAGGTTCGGGGTGACCAGACGTCGCGTTGCTTCTTTCCGTGATAGTCCCGTATTTATGCATCTCATCTTGGAATTTAGCTAAATGTTACTTTTGGTTCAGTTTTTAGCCACTGAAACAAGAAGGAGGACACCCTCCCCAAGTTCTTCAATTTAGTGTACATTTTTTCAAGGCGCTTGAAATTCCACGGAGGAAACCAAACCTAATTAATGTTGTTCAATTCTATCTGAGTTGTGTCACATTTTGAAACCACAGATATAGTTAACCTAGCGAAAGTCGTTTTCTGGCCATCAGGTAATGAAGGAGGCTTTTCACAGTAAGCGAAGCAAAGTAAAATGCATTTATCCACCGTTCTAACAGTGACACTACATAATGTACTTTAGGTTTCCTAAAAGCAACAGCTGCATTAGACGGGACTAGTGGACGAATGAAGGGATCTACATGCTCAACATGTTAACTATGTAACATACAGATCATTCCACATCTTTAATATGCATGTAAGTCCATTTTGACTTTTATGTACCGTGCAAACCCCTCAGCAAGGGTGATATTCAAAGCTCTTCCACCTAACCAGTGAGAGAAGCCACAGCTTTCTTTTTGGATGCTAAATGATCAATATATGTTTGAATATTAATATATAATCTGTAATTCTGAAGTATGCTCTTATCTATAATTTTCAAAAAGTAGCACGTTTACTGTAGAACTGGGTAATTCAAAGGAAATCTTTTTAAATTTTAAAAAACCATAAACGTTTACTTATGCAGTGCACAAATTTATAACTGCAACAGTACACAGTGCTGGACTGACGTTTACAGTCAGCGGGAGCTGTCCAAGTGGCCTGCTGCCAGGCATTCGGAGCAACCAGTGAAATAAACTAATGGTGAAATTATATCATGTTATTATATTGGAAAACAAGTAGGCGTTATTGCACTGTAGTGGGCACAAATCCTTTCGGTTTAACGTTAGAGGATTTATTATCCGGTTTCTGGTTGGATGGTTTCTGATTTTTGTTCAAGTCAAGTTTTGACTTTGCGTACGTCAAAAGATGAAGAAGCGTGAAGATCAATTAAAGTGTATAATGTACTTTGAATTATATTTGAATGTTGTATAGGTTTTTTACTGTGTATTTATTTTGTTTTATTTTTGTTTCAGGTTTTAATGAAGTGTAGTGTATGGTCACATTTTTAACGTTTTTTTTTCTTTTGCCCTCAGAGTATCTGAATAGGCTACACGAAATGTTTTATTTTGTTATTTATTAATGAAACACGTATGTGAGTGGAATGATTTGTGTTTTTAAATGTCTCTGTTGTTCGTTATTTCATGATAAGTTTGCTAATGAACATGTCTTGTTTTTACTTTATTTTAATATTTTTAAAGTGCGTCTCTCGTGCTCTGACAGTTAAACCTTAACATTATGATGAGAGAGTGACTGAGTATTTCATAGTTTTTTGTGCATTTTTAAAAATGCTTGACAGAATTCTGTGACAATGAGACATTTTTTGAGTCTTTTAGCTATTGAAGAAATTCAAAGTGGTCTTTTTTGACCGACACTTCAAACTTTATGGAACATCAAACAGCATTACCATCCAGACACGGACAGCGGCTGTGTAGATTCCAGACTCACAGTTAAAATTGCTATGTACTGTGGATTTCACTGATAACTTCTTTTTGTGGTTCAGTGCTTATTACACATTTGTTTTGATATTAATATTATAGAACTACATGGTTTATTTATTTATGAAGTGTTTACATTTGTGAAGTATTGTTCCACTCAGGGGTTGTCTTGAGACTAATATTTAAATGTGAAATAAATGTGTAAAAGCAGAATCTACTGTGTCCTCATTCATAAAAAACAATTCCAAGACAAAATGGTGTTTGTTGGTTTTTTGAGTCTGTACCTGAACAAGAAAACTGATGTATATTATGTGGCCTGAGTTAGATTTGGGATTCCCGACCTGAATAAACTTCCCAGTCCGGCCCTGACAGTACATGTCTCTAACCGGTCTGCTATAGATTACCACACTGCTTCTGGCTCTGTAATAGTGGATGTGATTCCTTTTTGTGTGTTTATTGGTGTATTTTATGTCCTTACTTGATGTCATTTGCGTTTCATACGGATGTTAGAACTTTAAATAAATGTATTCTTAAGTGTTTTGTTTTTCCAAGTGCCTTAGTTTGCCCCATATCTAAAAAATGTGTCAGTTAATTATATACAATAAATCGGTGCATTATGTGTGTCTTGTTATAATCTATAGCTTCCCCTTCAAGAGGTAAATGGATGTGTTTGTTTGCAATCCTTTAGTAGAAAAGGCTGATGGTTGGATGTTTGTATTATTGAAAAAAGTAGATTGCACTTGTTATTCTGAGATTTGTAAGCTAATTTAGGTAATCTGCTTGAAAAATATAAGTACACAATTTTACTATAATCAAGATCTGGTAAAGTGTCTCAAAAATAATGTTTGTTGTTGAACATCACTGTATAAAATATAAAAAATGGTTATTTCTTCAACAACTGAAATTAATCAGGGCGTTATTTGATAGGGATTTGCTTTTATACACAGGGTAATCACAATATAATTTACAAATGTTTTGATACTTTATTATTTGGTTTTAAGCCTTCTTGTTTATTTTCTGGAGAGAAAACAGTATAAATAAAGTCAAGATTATTTTTAAAATGTACAATGAGTCAAATTTCAGTACCTTCATCTTTTCCTCTTACATTAATTCCTTGCTGTATATTACAGTACATGTCTTCAGAGGGCATGTTCAGAAATGAAGATCTTAAAGAAAAGAAAGAAGAAAAATAATCAACAAGTGTCAATAGCAGAGGACATACAGTGCTCAAATCACAATATGACACTTAAAAGTGAAATAGTTTTGCTTTTATTAATTATTTTCAGCATTATTTAAAATAACGCATCACCTTGGACTAAAAAATGTGGGAAAATAAACTCAGTGTTACTTTTTTAAGTCTAAAATGTAAACTCTTATAAAAAATATTAAAAAACTAAACATATCACATTTATTTATTTATAGTTTACTCATGATAATTGTTAGATAGGAAAAAGAATTAGAGTAAGCTGCACTATTTTAGTGTTTGTGTAAGTAAAGTAGTGATTTACTTCATTAGTTAATACATAATAAATGAACAGTTACATCAGATATTTGAAATATTAAAATCTGTTCTTCATTCTAAGAATTCTTGATTGTAATGGAAATTTGTAATTTTTCATCCTCTGATAGAGGTCCATAGAGGGCTTGATCCTTAGTAAAGGATCAAAAATCAAAACTAACATCATATTCATCAGTACTGACTGGTTCATGCCTTTGTCTCATCCAGACTGGACTATTGTAATGCACTCATCATCAGGATACCCAACAAGAGCCTTCAAAAGCTCCAACAAATTCAAAATAGTGCTGCAAGAATCCTGATGAGGGTGCGGAAATATGAACATATCTCACCAATCCTTCAGTCACTTCATTAGCTCCCTATCCATCTCCATATCAAACACAAACTCTGTTTGTTTACTCACCAGTGTATCCATGGAAATGCTCCATTATATCTTAAAGAACCCCTTATATTACAATCCACTACAAGAAACCTCCGTTTTACAAATACCCACCGCCTTTGCCCCCTGTGACCAAACTTCATTCAATGGGTGACTGAGCCTTTGCAGCCGCTGCTCCACGGCTCTGGAATGCCTTACCAGAGAGCCTGAGAATACAGCAGATTGTGGGCTGTTTTAAAAAACAGCTAAAGACTTTTCAATTTAGGAAAGCATATTAACAAGGATGCTATAATTATTGTTGTTTTATCTGTGTTTTTTTCTTGCCTTACCTTTGTTTAATCTTTTTATGTTGCACTTTGAGATTTACTGCTAATGTAAAGTGCCCCTATAAATAATAAAAAAAATACTGACCTTGAAATGGTCATTCCACATGCTTATGTTTGAAATTTGTTATTTTTAACCTTCTGCCAGTGTCTATTAGAAGGCTAGGATCACCATTAAAGAATCAAATATCTAAGATATTATCACATTTGTAATCAGCAGCATTTCAAAAAGTATAAAATAACACTCCACTTGTCTATATTAAGGATGTTCATTTCTTGAAGCTTTATGAAATGGAGTAACTTTGACCCCCATATCCATAATGATGTGGCTTGCACAAGTTCAAGTTCGTCTGATCATTTTTGCTGATGACACTTATTGGTTTACTCTTTATCATTGGGAGGTTGTTTTCTACATAAAATATGGTCCAAAATGTCTAGAGTGCCAAGAGTAGCAGGAACCCCAAAAAGCTTGGCATCTTCTATAACTAGTTATCAAGATGAGTCAAATGCCATCTCATATGTGGGAGTTTTCTTGTACTGTTAAAGTAAGGAGGTGCTGAACAAAAAAATAAATAAATAAAGCTGAAGTGATTTTAAAGCATTCATGGATAATTCTTATGAATGCAATACACTTAACAGGCACTGCTTTGGTATGTGGAATAGTGCAAAAGTACCCAAAGAAAACTTAAAAATGGCAAAGAGAAAATTTTGCAAACTCTACATAGGAGGTGAACATAGGAGTTAAACTAAAGTTGTATGGTGGCAGCATTGACCTTTTTAATTATACATTTTCATTTGCATTGCTAAGTGAGTTTCATGAATCAACAACATGCAGTCTTAAAAGAAAGAACTGGTAAAAAAAAAAGTAAAATCAAGAGTAAAATGTATTAATATGTATAAAAAGACTAATTTGCAATGAATATGAACTTCTCAAGGTGCCAAACAGGAAAACGTTCATTAAATGTTCCTGGCATGCCTGAACTCAATTTTTTGTTTTAAATTTAAGATGCATTACCTTCCAGATTATCCATATAAATAAAATATTTACAAATTCTCTTCCACTTTACTATGTTTTAATTAAATAAAATAAATTTATAATTAGAAAAATACTTTTGGACTAAGAAAAGAAATGTGCACTCACCAAAGTTCAAAGAAGAATTCAGAAAGCTGTAATGAGGTGACTTCCTGCCATTGACCATTTTGGTTCAGCTAGGGGAGGAGTTTGGGAGATGAAAATGACAGAATGAGAACAGAGCTGCACTTTGAGGTGGCTGACACGCTTCTCAGAATGTGTAAGTTACTTACTGTCCATGAAAAAGCTGACGGCCTGCTGGACAGTCAAAAATAAAAGGTGAAAGGAAAAGGATAGTAATTAAACAAAATCACTCATATATTTAAAGAAGAGAATGGCCATCATAGTAGAGGTGGGAGAAAAGTGAAAAAACAACTAAATGTTTTTATTAAGTTGTACTTTTTAATCACAAGAAGTAAATATGTTGTTATTGTAGTCTGATTTAAACAGACAAAAAGAATAAAAATATGGCATCCAAAAAAATATATTTTTCTTAACAATTGTTTGTTGTTTAGTTGGAGAGCAACTTCCAGCAATCGCACAAAGTTTCTCCATAAAAGAAATAATTATTAATTAAGTTGTTTTCATATCCCTGTTGGTAAGTTCCTCATTAAGTGAGATGATGGACTCAGAGAAAACCATACAAGTGGGGACAGAGAATGTGCCAGGATTTGAACACAAGACTCTGGAGCTGTATGCCAACAGTCCTAACCACTCTATAAAGTGAACTGCACATTTAAGTCTCATTTACTGAATCAAATGAGTGCTTTACTTCCTTAAAGCTGGTGTGTTTTATGTGGAGCATTGTACTCCTTCTGCTGTGAAGTGCTGTATAACTGTGGGGCCAAAGGATTGAAGTGCTTACATCATTATGTAAATCCTCCCATCATACTATCAAGGATACTCTCAAAGGAATAAAGTGGTAAAGTAAAAGGTATTTTTCAGTCTTGTTTATTTCATGGTTACACTGCAGTTCACCGACTTTCTCTAAGGATCAGACAACTATGGTACTTTGTATACATTTTAAAGTCTTCAAGCAAGACTCACAGGAGACCTGCTCCCAAAAACAAAAGTTTCAAAATTAACAAAGTATGATTTAATGTCCAGAATCCTGGAGTATCGATAGTGTATTGAATTACATGAAGGAACCAATAAATGTCAACCTTATGGCAAGCTGGCAGAGAGCACAGTGTGTAAGAGTCAGTGAAGAAGAGATGTCGTCATACTAGGATGTATTAACGCAGACCCATCAGTAAGTCTGTTAATTTGAATAAATAGTATAGAATAATGTTTGAATTTGTCTGCTTCCACTTCATATGTGATCAGCACATACAGTATTACAAGTACAAAAACCACAAGACCGTCAATTCAATTTCTGTCTTTCAATTCACTCTCTGATCACTTAAACTGCCAAAAAAATGTAAACAAAAACATGTGGTAGGAGGGCAACATAAATATGAAATTGTTTATGTACAGTATACAAATGTTGTTTATAGTGGCCCTTTTGCATGTCTATGAATGTGTATGTATATGTAAAGGCTCTTACTTGTTAACAAAAGATAGAATTTGACAGTGGAGACATAAACATTTACCCTTTCCCAAGGATGTGCAGTTGGTAGATCCTTCGGTCTGCACCGAAAAATAGACATTCCCACCATCCACGAGCCCCCCAGTTGCCCAGTGGTGATAATCTTGGGAAACATCAAGGCTAAGAGAGTAACCCCCTACAGAAAATCTGAATTGGAACCCTAAAGACTTGCTGGTGATAAACTCTATTATTTAATTTCTGACAGTTCTTTCAACTAAGAAGGTCATCAGTTGTTTTAGTTCATACCACTGGATTCTAATGTCTAAGGCTGAGAGAATGCATTGTCCCTGTGATACGATTCTCCTACTCAAAAGCTTTTCAGCACTGGTTGTTGTGCACATCTTCTTGTTGTAATTTCTGCAGTAATGTGAGGGGCTAAGCGACAGGTGGAGGTTATGACTGGTATAGTTCTAAGCCAGCATATAGGTGGTCTGGGGATCAGTAGTTGCTCTTCCCTGAACCAAGGGCAGCAGGAAAGTTTGGCAACATTCCAGGTGACTGAACAGCCCTCTTTAAGGACAGTACTGTTCACCCAAGTAAACTGTGCTAAGAACAACCTAACCATTACCAACTCACTCTTCTGGTAAAAGTAAAAAATAATGTGGATGCATCCCAGATCTAAGTAATGGCATCTTATTGATTTTGTAATTGGGAGTAGGAGGGATACATGTGATGTCCAGATCACAAAAGCCATGCAAGGATTAGAGTGCTTCACAGATCACAGGTTGGTCAGGTCTGTCTTCACTATGTCCCTTTGCATTACAACAAGACAAGGCTTATACATGCTTTGTTTAACATTGCAAAGCTGAAGTGACCTGAAATAAGTAAAAAGTATCAGTCTTATTTTGATGATATACTGATCACACATGGACATAGGCTGAAAATCCAAATGAAAAGTGAGACCAGTTTACACGAATGGGGATCTGGTTGGTGAATGTGGTTCACCAGGAATGGTTTCATGATGATAAGTTCTGCAAGCTTCTGAAGAAGTGCAAAGCATTCTTCAAGTGATATAATTATATTAATTATACACCAAAAAAATCATTTTAAACATCTGCAGAGTAGTAGATCACTGAGAGAACTCTGCACTATGCATAATGAGTGGTGAGCAGATAAAGCCCAGCGATATACAGATTCCAGTAACTTTAAAGAGTTTTTCATTTTATTGAAAAATGTGTATGGACCCTCAAAGCCCTGGACTTCCCTACTCCTCACTGTTAATAATAATTCCTTTGTTGTTCAAGAACAATGACAGGATCACTTCTGAACAGACCCTCAACAGTTGACACCACCACTGCCCCCCCACTTTAGATGGACAGTATTCCTGTTTAATTGTTGAAATCAGTGGGTCCGGTGGCTCTGAAAAGTATTCTACAACATACTGATCTTCTTCAATGAGAAAATCATGCCACAAGACTTTAGAGATGCCATCATTGTCTTTCTGTTTAAAAATAAGGAAAACAAAGCTGTCATTTGTGGAGTGTTTGAAAGCGTGGCAGAGCTATCAGTATGCAGTGAAATTATCTGATTGCAGCACACATCATTCTGTGATTCAAAACATGTGGCAGTGCTGGCAGCACATTTGTACTAAAACCATATTATTTTCTGATGCCATGTGTACTTATCATAGCATCTTGTGTACGTTTTTGAGTGAGCTGTTACAATGTAAACAATGTTTTCAGACATTGTAAGTCACCCCAAGTAATGTCTGCCAAATATGTAATATTAATAATTCATCATGTCTGAATGACCTGAGGTTTTTATTTCCAGCTGGATCCTAACATTTAGATTAAACTAGTCTTAATACACATCTTATATACTGAAGACTTATTATATTAATATAATATTGTATATGATAGACTAAGAACAATATAATATACCAGTGTATCTATAAGGACAGTCAGTCATCATTAATTAATTTCTGGGCTTGCATTTAAGAGCTAATGAAATATTTTGTAAGCTGTAATTATTATACTTAAGTAAATTTGGCTCCTTCAGCCTTGAGCACTAAGGTAAAGCCTGAAACAGCAAACCACAAGCTCTGGTACAGTAACACATCTACAAACCAAAGCAGACTACTTCTTTGTCAGTCTTTTATAAATATCTGCAAACTTAAAATAGTAGTGCAACTGAGATAGTTGTTCCTGCTTAGAAATATACAGTACCTTTTTTTGGTATTTTTTCAAGAAGTGTTAGCCACCATTTAAATCTCAGGCTAGTATGTGGAGTAGCTGAAGAATATACCATTTGAGACATTTTAAATAATGTGATGTCTCCAAGATATGAACATTTTTTGCCAGAATATATTATGTGAAAATTAGTTGTTTAGCATTTCATGCTATATATAATTTATATTTGATAAGAAAAAACATTCATAGGCTACAGTTATTTCACTTTTGTTACATTAAAAATGTGACAGACACAAATTTTGGTTAACAAACCAGATATTTATTTACACACCAATCGGTTCTTTGATGCTTAAAGACTTCTTCCAAATCCCCATTATATGCTTTCTATCTAATACAAAAGACAGGGATGGGAAAAGCTGGGAAAACTTCAATTCTCAGAGAACTGGTGCAGCACAGCAACACAGAACATTTTGACAGTGGTGGCTTATTGCATTAAGTTGCTCCTTCACGTAGCTGAGATCAGCAGTATTCAATGGCATTATCCTCAGAATGCTTTTCAACAGGACCTGCTGCATCCTGAAAAAAAACGCTAGAAAAGCCATCTTTGTGAGGGTAACAAAAAGGGACTATCAAAAATTTGAAGGAGTGTGTCATAAAGGTATCATAAAAACACAAAGCTGGTAAGGGAGGAACAGAAGAGACTTCACTTCCTGAGGATCCTCAGGAAGAATAATTTCACTTAAAAACTGCTTATGTCCTTCTATTACAGTATTGATCATGAGAGAGCATATTGACTTACTGCATGTGTGTGTGGTTTGCCAACTTCACACTATCATAGAGGAAAGCGCTCCAAGGGGTCGTCAACACTGCCCAGAAAATTATTGGATGTCCTCTCCCAGCTCTGGAAGATCATCTATAGTTCCATTCCATCCCAGTTACTCTCTATTTGAACTGCTGTTCTTGGGCAGACATTTTACAATAAAAACTGAAAGAAACAGATTTAAAAACAGTTTTTATTCAAAGGTCATAACTGCACTAAATGCTGCTTATATTGTGAAACATGAAATTATACAATCACTTAATGCCAGCAGAATGTGAAAAATGTCTTGTATGTGTGCCATGTTGTGTATATTCTGATAGCTTTTATAATCCTTTTTTGTTTTGCACTTTTATGTTGCCATTCAATTTTCTTGTGATTTTTGAGTTTTATGAGTATGACTTATTATAAGAGGTTGGAGTTTCAAGAAGTTTTGGCTATCTGACAGTTTGTTTCTAATCCTATCATTTAAGAGTTAATATTTTTAGTGGCTTTTGTCCAACATGAAGACAGTGACTGCAATCCCAAGTTGCATCAGCTTTAACAGAGATTATGTTAGCAGAAAAGGGCGGCACGGTGGCGCAGTGGGTAGCGCTGCTGCCTCGCAGTTGGGAGATCTGGGGACCTGGGTTCGATTCCCGGGTCCTCCCTGCGTGGAGTTTGCATGTTTTCCCCGTGTCTGCGTGGGTTTCCTCCGGGCGCTCCGGTTTCCTCCCACAGTCCAAAGACATGCAGGTTAGGTGGATTGGCGATTCTAAATTGGCCCTAGTGTGTGCTTGGTGTGTGGGTGTGCTTGTGTGTGTCCTGCGGTGGGTTGGCACCCTGCCCAGGATTGTTTCCTGCCTTGTGCCCTGTGTTGGCTGGGATTGGCTCCAGCAGACCCCCGTGACCCTGTGTTCGGATTCAGCGGGTTGGAAAATGGAAAAAATGTTAGCAGAAGCTCTTGGCTGTCAGGCTCAGGGGCTGTGTGTCACGCTTCATTGCTCTTTACTGTCATGAATGAAGTATTAATAAGTTCAGTAAAGTGGTGAGGAAATGAGAATTGTTCTGGAACATTTTCCATGATCCGGATGTAATCACAAAATGATAATCAGACACATACTGATGTGAGCACTAGGGGAGTGTTGCAGCACCCCAAGCTGAAGTGACAACCTCACTGACACAAGTCCCAGTATAAATAAAAGGCTTATTTGCACAAAAAACCTTGCACAAATCAGTAAGGTCTTCAAAAGTGCCATAAATCAACACAATTCTTCTTCTCACTCTTTTTTACTCCTACACTCCTCCCAGGCGAGCTTTGTCCGTCCTCTACACCCAACTCTGACTCGCCATGGAATCCAGCAGTCTCTTTTATCCTGGACCCAGGAGTACTTCTGGTACTAAAGTGTAGGGCATAGCCCAATGGAAGTACTTCCAATTCAATTGGAAGTCCCATAAAGTAGGGATAGGAAATTCTATCTGCTCTTCCTGGTGGCCCCCATTGAAACCAATATAGTAGCCCCAAAGGACCACAGGTCCCAGCATGCCCTGTGGGTGTCCAAATGGAAATCCTAACCCAGGAAGGTTGCCATCAATCATATCGCGGAAGAAAATATTCAGCAGTGCTTGTTTCAACCAGTTCTTCCATTGCAATTACCTCCAGGCCAGTTACGGATTTTGTTCAGTCCTGGCCGGGATGCCAGTCCCTGCATTTTTTCCAATACACTGATTATAAGCAAAACTACTAACAGCCTAGAAACTGAAAACAAGGTCATTTATGATATTTGTTTTGTTTTATTAAAGAACAAAATGGTTTTTCAGTAGTTAAGTACTTTTAATGTATTGTCATATGCATCAATTGCATGTGCCTTGGAATTCTTTCTTACATTTTACTCTTTGTATTAATTACCGTTAATCAAAACAGACAGTACTAATGCAAAATACATACATCAGTTTTAACTTTACCAAAAACACAACATAAAACACAATATATTAAAGAACATGCAATTTATATTATGACCCTATCATGAGTCAATACTGAGTCTTCAGAGCATATTTTAATCAGCAAGTTCTTTTTAAACACCAGCAGCTTTGCTATCTAACAGGACTTTGTGGAGTAATGTATTATTTTGTGCGTTATACTGTATAAGTTTAGCTTTGACGTAACTACGTGTAACTGCAAACAGAAAGGCCTTACAATGATGTCAAGATAGAGAAGCCTTATGGTATAATTTTCATTTTAGAATTCTTAAGTATCTATTTTTTGTCCATCTGCAAGTTCAGCCTGTATTCAAACTAGACAAGACTGATTTTGCTTGCATTGAGGATTAGAAAGGACTTCTTATTGTGTATACAGCTTGGCATCTAAATTTTTTCAATGTTATTTAATGCTTTGTGGGAACTGCTTTCATTGGAGTACATACTTGGCTTTTGGTGGTCTTCACATGTGTTTTGTTTTGTGTAATAAACATTATATCAATGTGCTCATCTTCTCATGTTTATTCCACAACAGATTCAAATTATGAAGTAAGCTATTATTAGTGACAATATAGGCCTGGATGCTGCAGCAAGACCTGCAAACTCTTGAGGGTTTTTCACAGCTCACATTCTCCATGGTTGCAAATGTGTGGCTCAAATAAACAAACATAATTTTTCCCTTGCTCGAGGCCAGACATTCGCAGTGAGTAAGAATCTATGACTCTACAATTTCAGCAGTGAAATAACCTGCAAAAGACAAAACCAAGTGCATCATCATGTGAGGACCTAAAAATTGAAAACCATCATGTTGCTATTAGAGCGCATTCAGTGTAGCAATCAATGTTTTTTGAAGAACTGCTGGAGTTAAAGAGCATCGACCACAACCTAACTGTAAGAGCCAGTCTTAGAAAGTTAAAGCTCTGGGTTAGTGTTTGCTTAATTTGAATAGAATATAAATTTCTTTCATAGTCATAGACAATGGTGTAATCCTTTCCCCCTGTAAGTTATTATGGGATAGAACTTTCTTGCTATAACTAAGATAACAGTGTGTGTTAATTGAGTCAGTTGTTGTTAAGAATATGTCCCAGTGCACAGGGACTTAAAAGACACATTTTCAGTATAAAAACGGGATGGGCATACAGTTTTCTGAACGTTTTTAAATGGTTTAACTGAATAAGCAAACTTAAAGAAATGAAACCAGATTTTCTAAGCTTTGAACAGAACTTCTCTTAAACAAGAACTTTTCTAACTTTTGCTATTTCAATTTTCTCTTTTTTGTGTGAACTGTTTTACTTTGAATTTTTACTAAATCTTTTAAAAACAAAGATATTTTGTCTGTGAAATAATTTCAATGTGTCAGGCTTTTGCTGAATGCCATTTACAAGCTGGAGCTGCTGAACTTTGGTATTTATGGGTAAATGCAGCTACAATAACTTTGCTGAAAACATTTACTAAACTGCTGTATGCATAACAGAATTAGTGAAATTCATTTTATCTTGTGGGAGATGGGCTCCTCATATGGTTAGATACCACTATCACATAGCACAAAGAATATTTTCACATCTAATTAATATCATTGGGCTAGGATACAGTGCAGTATTAGCAAAGATAAGACCATCAGCTCTTCTATTGACTATGCAAGGTGATAAGAAAGAGCAGGCAGTTGCTTAAGACAAGGATTGTTAAACATTTTCAGACCAAGGTCCCCTTAAAAGGGAGGAAAAAAATGATGGACATTCTATAGATGGAAACATAAAACAAATCATTTATTATCACTAAATGCAAAGAACTCTTGTCAAACACTTTTTCATATTGTTTAGATTTAGAACTGCACTACAACGCATTTCTGCATTTATTTTCATTGATAATTGACCTGGAAAATTAGTGAGATGAGTGTGTTTTGTATCTGACAGCACAACTTCTCAATTCTGATTGTGATGCATGATAAGCAGACTCTGAGATCATCCTGCACATGCAATCATGCCCTGAACTTTGTCTTTATAGCAGTCTGTGCTGAGAATGAGAACTCATAAAGATAGGTGGCAAGAAAATAAAGCAATACTTATGTGACTTCTAGTGAATTCTAGATACTCCTGTGATACAGGGTGGGCCTGAAGTCTCCATAAGATACCTGCTGGAACCTGAACATTAATGTCCTGTCACAGGAAAGTTTTAACAAAAAATAGGGAACAAAAATAAATGATTAATATTTGTAAGAAATTCTGTGTCTTTATATATATTGGAGACTGAAGAAATTGAAGTTCAGGTTAACATTTTGTTTGATAAAATGCACATGCAGTTGGAAAAATCTTGATACTCCTTGAACCTCAAGATGCTATAAATTCACTGCAGAGTGGGTAAGCCATAAGCAGTGACAGATATCCCAAAAATTCCATAAAAAACATTTCCACTCAATTACTTCTGTTAGTGCTTCTAACATTTGTGGATGCTTGAGAAAATAACATGAACCCAAGTTGTTAGACTGCTCTTGTCAGCTCTGAGACCTATGCTTATGGCTTGCCATGTTTGTTTTCAAATCTTGTCCCTTTTTTATTACTTTATCATATATAAAATATAGGGAAAGTATTGTAATTGTCCAAAAATTTGACCTCAAGATTTTAATCAATCTCTTCATTTTAGACCTCCCTGAGTCCGAAAATACTATTTTGGAATTAAGTCTGTGTGTCTGTGGGTGTGTGTGTGTGTGTTTGCGTGGGTGTGTGTGTGTGTGTGTGTGTGTGTGTGTGTGTGTATGTATATACACGATAACTTGAGTATGCTTTCATTTAGGTCAACCAAATTTTGCCTTGAAGTATTAGATTCAAAAACCTAGATTTCTGTTCACTTTTGAACTATTTCTGCTAACCGGAAGTGGTACTTTTTTTTCATGCATCTGCAGAGTCTGATTTATTCAACTTTACTTTTATAATAACTCTTCAATATATTATTAATTTGATTTGACTTGTTGTTAATGGTTGTTTAATGTACATAATATAAAAGTATAATCATTGTCTTGTGGTTTACTCCTCAAATATCCATCCCCATATCTGAGTGTATGAGAAAGTCTAGGGGAGACCACTCCCAATTATTTAGCTTCTTAAACTTTGAGTCTCTAATTATTTCCAGTCCAAACTTAACTAATAAAAATGAATAACATAAACAAAAATTCTGAGGAACCAAATTTATTTATTGAATGGCTGAGATTTATTTATGGATTTTAGAGAAAGAAATGCAGATAGATAGATAGATAGATAGATAGATAGATGTAGCCAAAGTAAGTATTTCTAAAGTAGAACATTTTTACATTTTGGCAGTAAGGCAGTTCAACAGAATCAGGGTAACTGCCATATTTTACTGAATGTCTGGTGGAATTGAAACAAGAAAGCTACTGATTTGATTTTCATAGCTGTGTGGACAGAAATTAGACGTCTGCTGTCTCATGGTGTAAAATTGGCAGGAGGGAATCAAATTGGATTCTGCTTGCTGAATAAAAAGAGACAAAAATTGCATATTCATTTATAGCTGTTTGGTCATTATATGTTAGTGGCAGAGGTCAAATATTCAAGAGCTACTCAAAATCATAGAGAATAAATAAAGGGGTCCAATTAGTGTTGCTGTATTGCCTGGGCACTGCAGTCTTACTCTAATTGTATGGAATATACACCTAGTTATGTAGAATGTAATCATTTACACTATGAATATCTGAAATAGAATAATCCTTTTAAACACAGATATGCAATCTACAAATGAAAGCCATGTCACTGTGCATCTCTGACTAGCATCCTGTAGAACATCCACTTTTCATGATACCTGCTAACTCTTGTGTTGGATGTTGTCGCAAACACCAGACATAAGAGTCATAAAAAGGTTTGGGGTGGCCACCCGTATATTGGTATCCTAGCTGCAAAGTTGCAAAATGCATAACAGCACTGATGTGCACAAAACCAAGTCCAAAACAGAACTGAGGGAATAGGGAAAAGGTGGAGGCTTTTAAAGGGGAAGACAGGAAATGAGGTCAAAGGGGTTGGGCTCATTGGTGTCTTCAGCTATAGGCTCGTACCCGGAAGTTATGTCAAGAGGGCCAGGTGGAATCTCCCGTGAATGGTCTTCAGGAAAGGGAGAAAAAGAGTCAGTGCACAACTTTGCAGCCAGGATACCAATACACAGGTGGCTGCCCCAAACCTTTTTATGACTCTTATATCTGGTTTCTGCGACAACATCCAACACAAGAGTTTGAAGGTGTCATGAAAAGTGGATGTTCTACAGGATGCTGGTCAGAGATACACAGTGACATGGTTTCATTTGTAGATTGCATATCTGTGTTTAAAAAGATTATTCTATTTCAGATATTCATAGTGTAAGTGATTACATTCTACATAACTAGGTGTATATTCCACACAATTAGAGTAAGACTGCAGTGCCTAACCAACGCAGCAACACTAATAGGGAATAGGTGGAGGCTTTTAAAGGGGAAGACATGAAATGAGATCAAAGGGGTTGGGCTCATTGGGGTCTTCAGCCATAGGCTCGGACCCGGAAGTGACGTCAACAGGGCCAGGTGGAATCTCCCGTGAATGGTCTTCAGGAAAGGGAGAAAAAGAGTCAGTGCACTCTGCTACATCCCGGTCTGATTCGGAATTGCCCTTACTCAAGCCCTTTAGCTGCTTTCCATGCGCACATGTGTGACAATGTTTAAGGTGAACAACTCACTCATGGTACTTCAAGAGCAACAAAACCTTTGGTTAAATTTTTATCAATTGGAACATTTTAAGCATTCTATTTAAAGATAAGTTCATCTAAATTATTTTGTTTCCTTCATTGTGTAGCACAGTTATTTTAAGAGAAACATCATTAACTTAAATAACTATTCATCATGCAAATTAAGATAATTGCATGCCATTAACCGTTTTTCTATAATGGTGCTTTGCCACAAAAGCATGCAATTTTGAGGCTAAAATAAAATAAAAAAAAACCTACAATGACCTTCTTTTAAATATGTATTTAAGATATTTTCTTGCAAACTCATTAATACAGGGTGGAGTGGTGACTCTGAGACTAGGGATCTGCGTCAGCAATTTGAAGATTGCCAGTTCAAATCCAATAAAACACCAGAAGTGATTCTACTCTACTGGGCCCTTGAGCAAGGCCCTTAACCTTCAATTGCTCCGTCCTGGGTATGATGTTAATCTGTATCCAGCCCTGCAAGCAGGTCCTCCAACTTACAGGGAAAACTTGGAGGCTCATGGCAGAATTGGCACTCCAACCACCATAAAAAACCTCACACTATTAAAGTGTGGTGTTGAGGTGTCACGTGCTGCACTCAGGTCCCAATCCAAGTGATTGACTTGGTGTGGCAACTTGCTATCAGTGCATGTTCCCAACCCTCTCATTAATGAGCACTGAGTTATTTATAAAAAAAGTCATGTTTTATTACTTAGATGAACACTTTACCCTAGAAGTCTTACAACATTTGGGAGATATAATTGAAATACAGACAAGTAAAGTGACTGGCTCATGGTCACACTTTGTCAGTAGCAGAATTTCAACCCACAAACTCAGATTGAAGGCCAAAGCCTTAACCACTGTGCCAGACTGTGTGCTTAAAATGTTTTAAAAGTTGTTTTTAAGGACACCCAAAATTTTCATGTTGGGGCTTTCAGGAGATCCTGGACCCAGACCCTCCATATTTCAAACCTTGCACATAAATATCATTAACCATAATGCAGGGATGAGTGGATGAAACCAGGCACTGATCTAAAAAGGCACAGCACAACTAATTAGGAAAGGATCCAAAATCACAAACACTGGATTTGTCATGATCAAAAAATAAAAATAACAAATAAAATATTACAATGGCTACTTTACAGAATGGCCGACTTAACAACTGAATAACAGCATCTGCCTTTTAGGAGGGTGGCACAGCAGTGCAGATCAACAGGAGTAAGGTATGTGCCCATTGTTTATGTTCAGTAAATTGCCCAAATGAAACCTAGTAATGACAGAGACAGGCATCTACTGCATAATTCTGTACTGTAATTCTACAATTCTGTTCTGTGCTGCTGTACAAATTAATGGGGAAACGACGCCTATAGAGTAATACTGACTACAGTATTGTAATTTACTCCCTATAATGAGGACTACAATTATGCTCAGTAATGTTGTAAAATTAACTGAGTGAAGGACTGTACAAAAACCATTTGTTTTTTTAACTTTTTTTTCTTAATGTTATTTTGCTGGTGTTTCATTTTGTTGTTGGTAACATTTAGCATTTTGTGATAAGTTTCAGCACAATGTCTTTAAAGAATACGTTTAAAGTGCTTGCTTACAAGAAAGAAGCAGACTCTGGACAGTAAACATATGTACTAAATGAAAATTATAAAATGACTCAGGCATTTTAAGTTCAGAGTTTTTAGGAATGCTTATTTGACTGATAATAATTGCTGTACTTAATAATTTTACAAGCAGCATCACTATTCCCAAACACACCCACACTCCTCTGGGTGCGAGGTCTGCTTTTATTTTATTATTTTTATAAGAGCTCTTTATTTTGACTCTTGTCTGGGTTGAGAGGACACATTCCTGAAGCAAAGCATCACTAGGAAAGTTGTGTGTTTCACCTGAAGTAGTTTATAAGCACCATTGGCATTTCTAAGTTTGAAGCAACACAAGTACGCTTCAGAAGTGTGGAGACAACAGGATCAAAGGGGAAATCCTGCTTTGGTCCATCACTACCACCTCTTTCCCACTTTCCCAGGATAAATATCCAGAGGATGGGAAGACAGGAATTAGATTTATGAGCCACAGGTCAAAGGCAAGAGATTTTCTTCTGGGAGGGCACATTTAAGTAAGCTCTATGAAGTCAGGCAGAGAGTTAAATAGAGAGGGAGCTGACCAGAGAGTAGAGAAGTATCCAAGGCAGATACGATAATCAATACGATAAGCGCTGCCTAGATTCGATACAAATATTTGCTGATCTTGGTCTGCATTCAGAACTACAGAAATGATCCAGGTTGTATGGTATGAAATGCTACATTCTATTAGATTTTGTTATGGCACTAGTTATTTGATTAAAACTTTTTTAACCTTTTTTTTCTGCTTGCATGTTTTGCTCTGTATTTATCCCTGGTCTGGGAACAGCTAGGTTAAATCAAGGGTTTGGGAGAGAGGATGAACTAAGAAAAAATAGTCCTGGGTGCAAGTGCATTGCCACTGTGAACTGTATATCCCTATAGTTTGATAAGTATAAGAACAGGCAAAAGAGAGTAGTGACATAGGTGTAATATATAACTGTGGATCTGAAGGAAAAGAGTTTGTGCATTTGTTAAAAGGGGATTTATGTTTTAAGGAGATGTCTAGACTATTTGGGCATACTCCTATGCCCTTTACAGAATCCTCATGAGGGTAAACAGCTGGTCCACCGTTCCACTCCCTGGGCAGAATCCACATTGCTCCTCCTTAATCTGAGGTTCCATGACCTATCAAAGTCCCCTTTCTAGTACCCTGGAATAAGTTTTCCAGGGAGGCTAAGGAGTGTGATCCCCCAATTTGCTGGAGCACACCCTCATCTGGGGACATCTAAAAATGGGGATCACCATCCTGGACTGTCACGCCAGAGGTACAGGTCCCAAAGACCATGCAACATTGAAAATGCATGTCAGCCATGACAGAACAACAATGTCCAAAGCCTTCAGCATTTCTGGGTGGATCTCATCCATCCCTGGTGTCTAGCAACTGCAGAGTTGCTTTACTACCTCAGTGACCTCTCTCAGGGAAATGGGCCTGGATCCCCCATCAGCTTCTGGCTCAGCCTCCTCCCCAGAATGCATGTCTATTGCATTCAGGAGCTCCTCAAAGTGTTACTTCCACTGTTAAGAATTTTGATTAAGGATCAATATGCTTTATTATTAGTTTTAGTTCTTTTAGCTATGAAAAGCCTAGGCCTGGAGCAACTTTAAAAAGACACCATTTATTTTGTTAGAGAGGCCGCTTGTCCTTCTTACTTGCTTTGTTTTGTGTTTCTGTGAAACAAGCTACGAGCCAAGGTCATCATGTTATTTGAGGAAGAAAACAGGCAAATTTTGTTTTAAGGATGCAAGTGCTGATAGAAGACCAAACAAACTGCGTGTATGACCTTTGCCTATGTGAGTGAGGGGCAAGCTCTCAGGCTAGTGCATAAAACATATAAGTACTCAAATGGCATTAAGAAGTATATTAGGGCTTTTCAATACCTTAGTTAATAAGATTAAAATACCATATATTATGATATTAGTTAGTTTGAGCACTATAGGGGCTTAAAAGTTGATTGTCAAAAGTTAGGGACTTTTTCCTGAACATGGGCCGTGATGTAAGCAGTAGCTTGGCCTCTGTCAGACCACTGTGCAGCTGTGTGTCATGACTTATCAGCACTGGGTTCTTATATTAGAATGCACATTTATATTTAATTCAGCCAGCATTTAAGTTTATGTGCCTTGTTATTGGTTTGAGAACTATTGATTATTAAAAGGAGTTGCTTGATATCTTTTTAAGTGGCTTAGTGAGGCACTATTAATTACGGGCCACTCCTTTTGGTTTTAATGTGGCCTGTTTGCTTGCTTTTCACTTGCCTTGTTTTTTAAGAACCAAGGATGCTGTGTTTTTGATGGAACTGAATAAATAGGTTTTTGTTTAGGGACATGGAGTAGGAGGAGGCCTTGAAATAATTCATTGTAACAAAATGCAAAACACGTCTAAAAATGTAGGTGACTTTACATCCTTTAAAGCATTCATTTTAAATATTAAAACAGATTCCAAAACAACTATAGTGCTAGTCTACAGACCACCAGGGCCATATTCATTGTTCATGACTGAATTTAGCAACATTTTATCTGATTTGGCTATAAATTATGACCACGTAGTATTGATTGGGGATTTTAATGTACACATTGATGTGGAAGCTGACATTTTTAGCAAATGTTTTACTTATTTGTTAAATTCAGTAGGATTTTGTCAAATTGTCAAAGGTCCAACTCATAATCATAACCATACATTAGATTTAATTATAAATTACAAAGTTGAAATTCAAAATTTAAATATTACTCCATTAAATTAAGTTATTTCTGATCACTACTTAATTACATTTGATATCGTCCTGCCCTTGTCAACGCACTCACAGATTAAAACAAAGACAGTGTGACATCTAGACAGTAATTCTGCTTCAAAATTTATAGATACTTTGAGTAAGTCGAGTATAATTGTGGGAAACCATTTACTGTAGATCAGTTAACATCAAATGTAAACGTGGAAAACAATTTAGATCAGCTAATATCACATTATAATGTGACCTTGAGAGATGCTCTGGACGCAGATCACAAAAGTGATCAAAGCACATAGAAACTCTCCCTGGTTTAATGAAAACACTCAAGCTCTTAAATTAGAGTGTCGAAAACTGGAGCACAGATGGAGAACAACAAAGCTACATGTCTTTCAAATTGCATGGACAGAGAGTGTTAAAAAATATACAAAAGCTCTCTTTAAAGTTCACTCAGAATACTATTCAAAAAAATAGATAGCAATATTAAAAATCCTTGGGTGCTGTTTAGAACAGTTGCTAAATTAACAAATGGGAATTCAGATCAACAGTGCAAAATACCAACAGTACAAACTTTATGAATTTCTTCAATGAGAAAATTAAAAATATAAGATCCCAGATCTCTGCATCACAGTACAAACAAAATACTAGCTTAGCAGACCCTGTCTCACATTGCGTTCAGCACTTTAGTAATTTTAATCCTGTAACTGAGCAGGAAGTCTTAACTTTAATTTATAAAATGAAACCCACTACTTGTTCCCTATATCCAGTGCCAACAAAACTAATAAAAAGTGCAATGGATGTTCTTGCAGCGCCTATTTTAAACATTATCAATAGTTCAGTATTGCATGGCACAGTACCTGATGCACTAAAAGTGTCAATCATTAAACCATTACTTAAAAAGTCATACCTAGACCCACACATGCTAAATAATTATAGGCCTATTTCAAATTTACCCTTTCTCTCTAAAATACTAGAAAAAGTAGTCGCCAATCAGCTTCAGTCACACCTTACGCATTACAAATTATTTGAGAAATTCCAGTCTAGTTACCGCACTGGTCATAGTACAGAAACGGCACTAACACGGGTTGTAAATGACATTCTGATATCCACTGATGAAGGAAACTCCACTGTAATTATGTTGTTATACTTAAGCGCAGTGTTTGACACAGTCGACCATTCTATTTTACTGCACAGGCTAGAAAATGATGTTGGGCTTACAGGCACCGTTCTCGCTTGGTTTAGTTCTTATTTATCAAATCAATTCCAATATGTTCAGAAATGTGCTGACAGTACTCCATCATTATACACAGAAGTTCAATATGGTGTCCTGCAGGGCTCAGTACTGGGACCTTTACTGTTTTCACTTTACATGCTTCCACTTGGATCTATCATTAAGAAACATAATGTTAATTTTCACTCGTATGCAGATGACACCCAGTTATACGTTTCATTTAGATCAAATGAAGTTTCAAAATGTTGTCTTTACTTGGTTGTGTTAGTGAATTAAAGGAGTGGATGGATGAGAAGTATTTGTCTTTTAACACAGATAAAACAGAGATGTTAATTGTTGGAGGGAATCACAACAATATTTTGTCATCATTTAACTCAGTTGGAATCACCATTAATTTTACTGAATCAGCCCGTAATCTAGGAGTTATCTTTGACGCTAGTACTGTATGTCATTTAAATCGCATATTACAAAGTTCTCCAAATCACGTTTCTTCCATCTTAGAAATGTTGGGAAATTAAGGCACTTTCTAAATAAACAGGATTCTGAGAAATTAATTCATGCATTTATTTCTAGTAGGATTGACTACTGCAATGCGGTCTTCACTGGATGTTCAAACTGTTCTTTATACAGCCTCCATTTAATCCAAAATGCGGCTGCAAGAATTATAACAAGAACAAGAAAATACGAATACATAACTCCAGTTCTTAAATCCTTACACTGGCTCCCTGTTAAGTTTAGGGCAGATTTCAAAATCCTCCTTTTAACATATAAAGCATTAAATGGCCAAGGTCCGGCTTACTTGTCTGAACTTATCATGACTTACAAACCAGACCCACATTAAGATCTCAAGCTGCCGGTCTGCTTATGATTCCAAGGATTAATAAAATAACAGTAGGAGGTCGAGCTTTTAGTTACAGGGCCCCTAAACTTTGGAATGTTCTGCCTGCTACTGTAAGAAATGCCCCTTTGGTCTCAGCTTTTAAATCCTGGCTGAAGACTCACTACTTCAGTTTAGCACACCCCAACTAGAGCTGCTGATTAACTGTCCAGAATGCATCTCTGTTGTTAGTCATTAGCACTAAAACATAAGTAACATGATAGTTAGAATTTGTTACTAACCCTCACCTATTCTGTTTCTCTTCTCGGTACTCAAATGTGGCACTTGGTGCAACGGCACCACCTACCAAGTTGTTTTGCCTGCCTAAGGTAAAGTCATCCCTGATGGAGGATCGCAGGAATCGTGGGGTAGAGGGGTCCTTTCATTGGCTGGCCCAGCGCTGTTTCAGCTGTGGAATGGCGAAATGCGGGACGCAGCTTGATGGCTGAGGTCTCCAGGACTCTAAACAAATCCAAATCATATTATGTGATATCATCTACTGTTAAATTCTGCTCCATACTTGCAGCATTTTTATTTTTATACTGTATTGAGGATTTGCTCTGTTCTGTGTATTGTATTGTATTGACCCCCTTCTTTTTGACACCCACTGCACACCCAACCTACCTGGAAAGGGGTCTCTTTTTGAACTGCCTTTCCCAAGGTTTCTTCCATTTTTTTCCCCTGCAAGGGTTTTTTGGGAGTTGTTCCTTGTCTTCTTAGAGAGTCAAGGCTGGGGGGTTGTCAAGGGGCACGGCCTGTTAAAGCCCATTGCGGCACTTCATGTGTGATTTTGGGCTATACAAAAATAAATTGTATTGTATTGTATTGTACATGGTGACTCTGCTAGGTCGTTTGACTCACCAGAGTCTAAACAAGAATTTCAGAAAAACATTCAATGCCCCACACTTAAAGGAAACTAAGTAAACTTGCATGCTAGCACATAAGCACACATCCACAACATCACTGCCAGGCAATATCCTCACTCTGGGTCATCACTTCTCTGTCCTTGCTGAGAACGGCCTGGGTAATTCGCCTGACGGTTTGCTAGAACCTCTTTGAGCCCAATCAATAGTCACTTTCCATTGTCTCTGCGAACTTCTCCCACAGCCAGGTTTTTACTTCCCTGACTACCAAGACCACAGCCCTTATATTCTGATGGTATCTCTCTGCTGTTTCGGGAGTCTCCCACGCTAACCAAATACAGAAGGCTTCCTTTTTCAGCCTGATGGCATCCCTCACTTCTGGTGTCCACCACTGAGTCTTTGTGTTGCCACATTGAGAGGCACCAATGGTCTTCAGGCTGCAACTCTTTGAAGACACTTCCACAATTGCCCAACTCATCACCAGGTGGTGGTCAGTTGACAGTTTTGCCTCTCTCTTCATTCCAAGTGTCCAGGCCATGCAACCGCAAATCTGATGATATGATTATGAAATTGATCACAGATCTTTGGTCTAAGGTGCTCTGGTACCAAGTACACTTATGAGCCACTTTATGTTTGAACATGGTGTTCATTATGGACAAACCATACCAGCAAAGAAGTCCAATAATAAAACACTGCTCGGGTTTAGATAAGGGAGGACATTCCTGTCAATTATGCCTCATCAGTTTTCTCCATCGTTACCCATATGGGCGTTGAAATCGCCCAACAGAACTATCGAGTCCAGAGCTGGGACCCTTTCCAAGATCCCCTCCTGTGACTCCAAGAAGGCCTGGTACTCCAAACTGACATTTGGTGTATAAGCACATATAGCAGGTAGAGAACTCCCCTCCGCCACCTTAAGTCACACAGAGGCAGCCCTCTTGTTCTCTGGGACAAACTCCAACATGGTTTTCACCAGGCAAGGACTCAATAAGTAGTCCTCTCCTACATTCCCCCTGTGCAACTCCAAAATAAAGCAAGTGGGTGGACATGAACCCAACTATATCTAGTTGGTGGGACTCCACCTCCCCAGAACAGAGGTAACATTGTGCATCCCAAGAGTCAGTTTGTGTATTTGGGTTCCAGCCTGCCAAGGCTTGCCAAGTGCCCAAAGATACAGTGAGTGAAATCATCACTGTTGGATCTACAAGTAAACACCCTTGGACATTAGAGAGGAACCAGGACTGTTGAAGAATGACGTTGATGGGTTTCATGCAAAATAATGGTTTGACAATTTCAGAAGAGCAAAAAGGGCAGCTGATTACTTATGGAAACATCTGTCTGCAAGACTCTTTTGTGTTTGAAGCACAACATTTCAGAAAACACATAGCAATTGGTTTGTATTCAGGCCTTAGCCTCAGAAATATTGTCTCGCTAAATAGAAGTGAAGTGCATTATAGGAAAGCTTAAAGTCAAGCAGGACTTTAGGATATTTTGTATAGCCAGCCTGATTGCAGCTTTGAGTTGCTTTTGATACCCATGGAACACAGGATTAGCTTGGAAATAAAGAATTAGTAGAGTTTTCAGTGTTCTGAGAACGTGTCTGCTCTTCTCAACAAACAGCAATTGGTTTATATTCACAGGTTTTCTTTGGCTTGGTAATAAGAGATTGGCTTGGTAATAAAGAATTAATGCACTTTTCACTGTTTGTTTTTACTGAAGAAAAAAAAAAGCCAGGTGTGTTTAATTTTGTTCCAAAGTGAGGAGAGAGAGTGGCTGCCTTTAATTAAACTTTTTAAAAAGAATTTTCTCAGTTCAGTTTACTTCACTAGCTACTTTGTTGCAGAAAATTAGTTTTTTAGTTTAGCTGCTGCCCTTCTGACAGTTTGGTAAAGAGGCCAGGACAGCTGCAGAAATGGCCACTTTTTATATGAAGTTTAGTTGCTGGACACTTGGAAAAGAACCTCTATATCCATCAAGAAATCTTTCTTTTCATCTTTTGCTTAAAGATATACTATCTGTAACCAAGGATTTGGACCATCTAGGAAATATAATCTCGATTGAATGAAGATTACATAAACCCATACAGGTGGTAACATTTTTTGGATTTCTTATATTTTCTGCTATTGGTTATTAGGCAAATAAATAGGATTTTTAAGTAAAAGTTTGAAGCCAGTCTCTATATGTTCATTGCACTTAGCTAGCCAAGTGCCAAGATTGATCATTCCTTATCTAGCTGTGTTTTCGTAAGGGCACAAAGGGCACTTTGAGTAGTCCGCTCTTGGTGGCAAACTTGGTTGAAATAAAAGAATGAAAAAACAGCAAAGTAGCCTGCTGATAAAGTTTCCTAGGATTAAATAAGTGGGGTACAATATGGACAGCAAGGCAGGGAAAAGGTTATAGGTAACAATTGTATAGATGGTTTTGATATTTCTTCCTACATCCAATCCCACCCAAATTAAGAAAGGCACCTAAGATGTTAGTTGGTACCTTTCATGTTAAGTGTACATCACAGGTGATCTGGTAACATGGTAAAACAATTGGCTAGGCTCTGTCTTAAGTTTTATCCACTGGTTCTTTTTTCTTTATAAACTGCCTTTTTCATGTTGACAGCACATCAAGACAAGAACTAGCCGAATCACCAAAGCCAATTTATCAAAATTCTAAGTCAGTTGTTACCTTAAAGCCCATAATTGTTATGGAGTAGAAATTAATCATTTTGAGACTGCAGGCACTATATTAAAAGCAGAAAACATATTCCTTTTTTACATGTTTGTGCTCAGAGAGATTACAATGTCCTGTAAATGAACTCTGTCGACACAAGGCAGTGCTGTAAAACTCTTTGAGAAGCAATTTTTTAAGAGGTAGTGTTCAAGGTGTCTTTCTTCCTTTTAAAGTGTATTCACACTTTGTTTTATGATCTACAGTGGAACCTCGGTTTGCGAGTAACTTGGTTTACGAGTGTTTTGCAAGATGAGCAAAAATTTTTAATACATTTTGACTTGATAAACAAGCGAGGTCTTGAAGTACGAGTAGTAGGTATACTCTTTGTCTGCTGAGCGTCATGTGATCACAACTGAGCTAATGGTTCTTCTCTCTCTCACTGCGGGATTGTGGGCAATCGTCTCCTATTCTCCGTCAGAGTCGGTGTGCCTCACTCATAGTAAACATCTGTACGAGCATATACTGTTTACTGCAGCATTAGCATTGTGACTGTGTGTGCACGCGAGCTTGTGTGTGTGTGTATGTGTGTGTGTGTGCTCACTCGCGCGCGTGTGTGTGTATGTGTGTGTGCATGTGTGCACTCGTGTGCGTGTGTGCTGTGACGTACGAGTCCCCATCTTGCACACTAAAACCACAAAGCTGAGTCTCAGTACTTTAGCAACACCAGCTTTATTCAGCTTGAAACAGACACAGCAGTCAGGCAGGGCCCTGCGCATTTATAATATTCCTTGTATCACCCATCGACGGCAGGCGCTTATAGCATGTCCGCGATCTTTTTGGATTCGCTTTTATGGTGAACTGCTACAGCGCTGGGAGACTGTGATTGCTTTGGGACGCTCTTCCGCGTGTCGTCCCGTTGGGTGGAATCCCACAAGAGTTTAGAAACTCACTCACACCAGCCATGATTCTTTTCAAAGTTAAAGTGCAGGTTAATTTGTTTTATGTATTTTTACTTTATATTTTGTATTAATCATTTTTATATGAATAGTTTTGGGTTGTGGAACAAATCATCTGAGTTTCCATTATTTCTTATGGGGAAATTCACTTTGATATACGAGTGCTTTGGACTACAAGCACGTTTCCGGAACGAATTATGTTCACAAACCGAGGTTCCACTGTATATTATAATCTTAGATTAGAATGGCCAGATATTCCATAGCTCAAATGTCAGGTGTCGGGGGAAGTGCCTAAAACCAGTTTGGCAAGTGATTCTCTGCAGGACTCTCTTGATCAACCCCCATAGGAAAGCCAGACTACCTGGCTGACAAGCATCAGCTCAACAAATGGTTTAGAGGCAGGTGTGTGCCCCCATAGGGCTGTTTGGGAAGGTTTGAATCAGAGGCCATTTTGTAGCTCGACACCCTATTGGTATAAGGATTTGGACAAAGAATATATAAATTTGGTTGCTTTACCCCTCCCTATCTCTCACTTTCACACCATCATGATGAAGCAGCATCTCACACACTATGGACTGAAAAGAAGACCACGCTGAGAACCACAAGTCGGCAGCCATATTGAGACAGGCATGTGGCCTGTTCTGACGAAAGCAGACTAAAAATGTTGACTTAACTAGAATCATTTTAAATAACTAAAAAGTCTGTGTGCTGCCTGAAACTACACATCAGCATTTATCAGGTTGTTTGGTTGCCAATATTCAAATGTACTTTGCTTATTCTTATCATTTTACAAATATTATCAATAATACAGCATCCATGCAAGTAACAGAATTTAAAATACTTATATCTCTAGTCAGATCAGGTGGTCTGCATGTACTACCACCGTTTTTCATACTGTTGTTAAAAATTATTCTCAGACAATTTTTGTGACATTGATTTTTGTTTTTTTAATTGATTTTCCATTATGGAATTCTTGTTTCATGTTGTTTAATAGACAGAGACCAAAGAGGGTTTTATTGTGAGATAGAGATTTGGGAAAAGCAAACTTAATGAGAACCAAGATATTGTTGTAGGGTTGCAATTGAAAAAAGGTACCTTAATCTCACAGGAAAGTCAACCATGTGCTCCAACAAAGACACTGGTTTAAAAAGAAATTTTTCATTTCATGATAGCATATATGGAAGCGGCACAGCTGTAAAACCCCTATCACATCAAAAAGAAAACTACTTTAAGAGCTGCTAGCGGTCATGTGACATCAGTGACTCTTTACTGTCTGGTAAACAAACTGCTAAAGCACCCTTGTCAAGTATAAGGTGACATATCAAGATGACATTCTTAAGTATTTGGACTGTTCTGATTCCTTCATCCCTTCAAATGGTTGAAATACACATTACCACAACAAATTGCAAATTCAGAGTGAGACAATAGAATTATCTGGGATAATCAAACTATTAATATCCAAAGTGAAGACACTCTGGTTATCTTCATAATACAAAAGTAAGAGGAATGCACAAGGCTTTGTGTGTTATTGTTCATATGTGTATATGTCAGCTCACACACATACCCCACATACAGGCACAATTTAAAAAGTCAATAATTACTTTAATACCCATATTTATTAGATGTTGAATAAGACAGGTGAATTGGGAGAAAAACAACACAGATACATTTGTAATGTGCAAATTCCACACAGGGGGCGGCACGGTAGCGCAGTGGGTAGCACTGCTGCCTTGCATTTGGGAGACCTGGGGACCCGGTTTCGCTTCCCGGGTCCTCCCTGTGTGGAGTTTGCATGTTCTCGCCGTGTCTGCGTGGGTTTCCTCCAGGCGCTCCGGTTTCCTCCCACAGTCCAAAGACATGCAGGTTAGGTGGATTGGCGATTCTAAATTGGCCCTAGTAGTGTGTGCTTGGTGTGTGGGTGTGTTTGTGTGTGTCCTGCGGTGGGTTGGCACCCTGCCCAGGATTGGTTCCTGCCTTGTGCCCTGTGTTGGCTGGGATTGGCTCCAGCAGACCCCCGTGACCCTGTGTTCGGATTCAGCGGGTTGGAAAATGGATGGATGGATGGAAATTCCACACAGACAGCAGTTAGACAGTGAACAGAAGGCAAGTCCCCAAAGCAGTGTGTGCCAGCCTAATGATAAAGTAAGAAAAATGCAAAAATAAACAACACAATGCTAAAAGCTAGAAAAGCAAACTGCCTTAAACATACAAACAGGAGGACAAATAACAATATATAATATTGCTCTGAAAGACATGCAGCTTTAATGGAAAAAAATCATTCAAAAGTTAAGATTTAAGAAACAAAGTCTCACAAATTAAAAAGGATCAAATTCAAAGGAGATAAGATGACCTTCATGGCAGTTAGTACATGTAGACCACCTGAGCAGACCCCATGATGTCAGTGGTATGGCTGTTTTTGTAGTAATACCAAACAAGCAAAAAGATGACTAAATACATACATCTGCAAAGGGACTATATTTATGGTAGAATAATACATAAAAGTAAATATCTTTAAAATATTTCAACAATTTATTTGTGTTTCTGTCTTTATTTAATTATTGATTGATTAATAAATGAATTAACACATTTTACACTTGACATTAATGTTTAAAAATAAATTAAAGGAAGAATATTAAATAAATATAAATGACAGAGAAAACGTACATATGTTTAATACACCAAGCTAATATATCACTTCTGTAATGTTATCTTTTCACAGATCCAGAGATTACGAGCTTTGCAAGGTGCTACAAACAACACACCAGTATTCATTATATTAACACAGTCCATCGTAGCCTTCATTTGCTGGATACCTTCTTTAAATCTGCAAGTAAAAGTAAAGAAAAGTAAAGAAAAACACAAATGGAAAAAGATTGGTGTTCAAAGCTATGGCACAAAATGTAAATCACTAATATTTACATTAAGCTTTATTTACTAATATATACATTTAAATATAATATCCTGAAGATTTAGTTAGTACAAATTATTGTAGTGATTATTAAAAGAAAGCTACTCATAATTATATTTTCATTTGACATTTGCCAATTATAAAGAACTAGCAAAATACCCGCGCTTCGCAGCGGAGAAGTAGTGTGTTAAAGAGGTTATGTAAACATATATATATACATAAACATATATACATATATATATACATATCTACATATACACATATCTACATATACATATACAGTAATCCCTCGCTATATCGCGCTTCGCCTTTCGCGGCTTCACTCCATCGCGGATTTTATATGTAAGCATATTTAAATATATATCGCAGATTTTTTGCTGGTTCGCGGATTTCTGCGGACAATGGGTCTTTTAATTTCTGGTACATGCTTCCTCAGTTGGTTTGCCCAGTTGATTTCATAAAAGGGACGCTATTGGCAGATGGCTGAGAAGCTACCCAACTTACTTTTCTCTCTCTCTCTCTTGCGCTGACTTTCTCTGATCCTGACGTAGGGGGATTGAGCAGGGGGGCTGTTTGCACACCTAGACTATACGGACGCTCGTCTAAAAATGCTGAAAGATTATCTTCACGTTGCTACCTTCTGTGCAGCTGCTTCCTGAAGCGACATGCTGCACGGTGCTTCGCATACTTAAAAGCTCGAAGGGCACGTATTGATTTTTGATTGAAAAACAAACTCTGTCTCTCTCTTTCTCTGCTCCTGACGGAGGGGGTGTGAGCTGCCGCCTTCAACAGCTTTGTGCCGCGGTGCTTCGCATACTTAAAAGCCAAACAGCCCTATTGATTTGTTTGCTTTCCTATCTCTTTCTGACAGGCTTTGCTCCTGACGTGCACTCATTTGAAGAGGAAGATATGTTTGCATTCTTTTAATTGTGAGACAGAACTGTCATCTCTGTCTTGTCATGGAGCACAGTTTAAACTTTTGAAAAAGAGACAAATGTTTGTTTGCAGTGTTTGAATAACGTTCCTGTCTTTCTACAACCTCCTGTGTTTCTGCGCAAATCTGTGACCCAAGCATGACAATATAAAAATAACCTTATAAACATATGGTTTCTACTTCGCGGATTTTCTTATTTCGTGGGTGGCTCTGGAACGCAACCCCCGTGATGGAGGAGGGATTACTGTATTTATATATACACGCATGCACTTTGGAGACAACTGCAGGGGTCATCAAATGGTAATACTACTCTGAGTCAACGGTCAGTGCCTTCACCTAATACCTCTCCTCTCCTTCTATCTGCAGATCTGAAGATCAAAGGCTCAACGACATCTGGCATCACATCCGGCTTCCGGTCACCTAATCCCACCCATTCCTCCTCTTCTGCCTCATAATGGGCTCAACCAACATCTTGAGTCCGTCTGGCATTAGAAAGATGTTACTTTGATCTTTTGTTTAACTTGTTGTTTTTGTTTTCCACCAGTTATACGGGGAACACCATCTGATGTTCCAACCCTTGATGCTTTTGTTTGTGCTTTATTCATACTATCTATGTACTGTTTGTTATGTGTAGGAAATGTCCCTGAATTTATTGGTGAGGGAGTCAATGGTCCTATACAGTTTGGAAGATTGGAGGAGTGGGGAAAGTGGCTGTGCATGATGACTGAGGTTCTTTATGCAAGTGTTGTATATGACTGTCACTACCCCCTGCATTGCTTTACACACTGGGCAAGTGCCATAGCAGGATGTGATGCACGTAGTGAGAATGAACTCCACTGTACATCAAGTGATACAGAAATGCAAGTTGTCCTCAGATGCTTGAAAAAGCAGAGGTGCTGATGAGCCTTTTTAACAAGGGACGAAATGTGTTGTACACAACACTTCAGTTCATCAATGGTAGTCATTCCAAGAAATTTAAAGCTGCTCACTCTTTCAACAGCATCTTCTCCAATATGGATGGAAATGTTTTGTGTCTTCTGATTTTGGAAGTCAATGCAATTGAAAAGACTGAACTAGACAAAGTTTATTACAGCTACTAACAGATATGCTAATTGATGTTACATTGAGTGCAATGAGCCAGAATGTTAAGCATCCTAAGTGTGACAAGTTACATCTTATTGCACAAACCCTGCTGTTTGCTTGATAAGCAATATAAAAACAAATTGCAGAAATACTGCATAGTAAGAAGCAAAACCCAAATTACATGTTATACCTGTCATGCTATACATACAATATTTTCTTTCTTATACCATCTCCTTTATTTCTGCTGATGCCCAAACTGGGCAATCTACTAGACTTTTGAATTGTGTTGGCATCCTTCTGATAGGCTAAACTAAAACAAACAATTCATGTCTTGTGTGACTTGTGAAGATGAGTGTGACACTTGGCATATCAATAAGTTCACTGACGTTACTCATCAAGCTGTTGTGTTACAGAGTGACTGAATGTTCCCAGTGTAAAGAGACATTCTCTTTCTGAAAGACACCCCTCTCAGCAGCACTGGATGATGATACTGATAATGATGATAAGACTTGCTAACTGCTGCTTAGTGTTGGTTTTTCCCCACATGGGAATGACTGTACGAAACTATGCAAATAAATGCTGTCAACACCATTATTTAACTGCAGAAATTTGTCTTTTAATGGAAAAGGTAATGATGAATGATTCATCTACCTGTATGTCTCTATTTCCCAGTAGTCATCTGCCTGTCTTCTTTGTGCCATAGTACTCTCATAGTAATCTAACTAAGGTATCCTGCTTGGTGGCATTTCTCTTTCTCATTTTTTTAACTAGAGAAAAGTGATTTTAGATTTAAATCGTAAGCCTGTATAGCCATGTATTTTAATCTAAGCCTTGAACCTTCTAATCCAAAAGAATGCACTTTTGAACTTTGTTCATGTTGCTGGTGACGTCATTCTCACTAAACGGCATTTAAGTGTCACTGATAATGCTGTCCTTAATAAAGATTAACAATGTTGTAGGAGACAATCTTAGAAAGTAATTTTAAAGTTAAACTTATTTAAGATTTTGCTTAAATTCAATAATAGAATATTAGTTTCTGATAATGACCTAGTCTTATACCCCATGTAAGTTAACAAGAAATAGAAGTTTCCTTGCTTTATCTATAAAATGGAGTGTTCATTAAACACTTAGGAAACAGACTTACTGCTAGCATGGACTGTTAGATACATTTGCAAACAGGAGATTGGTATACAGTTTTCTGACAATTTTGATATGAGCATTTGAAAGTACAATACGACTGTATGAGCAAATTTAGAGAAATATAGAAGATAAATAAGCATTAAACAGAACTTTCTTAAACAAGAACTTCTCTTTTCTTTAATATTAATTCTTTCTTTATTTTTATGTGAATTCTTTTGCCTTGAATTTTTACTAAAACTTTTAAAAATTAAGATATTTGCTCTGTGGGATTACTTGAACATATATCATACTATTACCTGAATCATCATATGAAATAAACTAAAACCTGCAGAACTTTGATAATTTGAGACAAACACAGCTACAAGAGTAATTCATACTTATCAATGAAACTCCACCCAAACCTATCCTAATAATCTCTCGTTCAATAAAGACTTGTATGTCTCATCTGGTAGCATAGCCTTCATTTTTATTCTTGAGCTCATGAATGCTAGAATAGTATTTACTTCATTAACTCAAAAAATAATCTGTGTGATCATATCTGCTTTCAATTAGTAATAAAACATATTACTATAAACGTTTGTAATGCACCATCTGTTGGAATGACAGAGCACAGCAAGCAGACAGATAGATACTCAGACACACAGACACTTAGTCTTTTACTAAATTGGATAGGTGTGTTTCCTGGCATTACTTCACCCTTTTGAAATGACAGAACTGTAAATTTTACTATAATCTTGTCTGTGTATGGCCATACAATGCAGAGTCACAGGGAACAGCAGCTGTTTAGCAAATTCATTGAGCCTTCTCTGACATGCAAGAGAACAAGAAAACTCCATGCAGGGAAGACCAGGGATGAGAACCATTGGCCTCATTACTGAAGGCAGCAGTCCTATCACTGTGCCACTGTCAAAATATAAAATGGTGACACAAAAACATACAAACTAGCAAAAGTGCATAGAAATAGCAATATGAATACAAAACCAAAGGAATGTATAAAAACCCCAAAAATGTTGAATGTTTCCAGACAATATAAATAAACATCAATTAAAAAAAAAAAAGACACAAGATCACTGAAACTGATACAAATATTTACAACTGAGCAGGCTGGAAATCTTTATTAGAGCAAAGTTTGATATAAGTTATCCAAAACTGATCCATTGGTGCAACACTCAGTTTACAGCAATATCCTCTTACTTATCCCACATTTGCTTGGGAGCCTCAGAAAGTGGAGGAGCTCTCACTGGTTTGTGTTAAGCTCATTTCACACATTATCTGTAACCCAAGGAAACTGAAGCAGCTGTGAGTTTCTTTGGCAGGTTAGTGCTGACTGTGATGTTGCTCTCTATTTATCTACTGCATTTTATAATCCATTTTAATCCATAATGTGAAAGCACCTGTCATAACCATGTTTGTCTGAACTAACTTGGTTCTCAGTACACAGATTTAATTGAAATTTGGCATACTCATTCTTCAAAGAAATTTTTATTGAGATATCTTGACTGAAGCGTGGTGTACATATTTTTGGAATTTCAAAATCTCTCATTAGCAAATATATATACTAATCTGTTTTAAAACAGAGAAACATTCTGTGCAACTGCAACTATGAATTAAAGCTACAGTTTCAAATTTACCCTGGAGGCAGTTGCTTCACCTGGCATAATTTCAATATTTATTTATTTTACATGTTTGACAGCCACCACTTTGATATGCTTATTCAATATGGTAATAATGAAATTGTTCATTTATTTATCACCATGCAAAGTAAGTATCATTTCTTATTTATGAATACAAGGTGAAATCTCATTATATGCTAAGAGTCTGGCTTCTGCCTCAACCCCATCACGTGGTTGTCTGTAAAGCTGCACAGCATCTTCCCTGAATCTCAGACACAGCAACTCAGTTCTGTTGTTCCTACAAATCTACCTATGCATTTATGGGTGACGTAAATACACTTTAGACATGCCCATCCTTACCAACCATTGTTGGAAAACTTTTGTGTCAATTAAAAGTTACACAAATCACACAGAATATCCTGGATTACAAGACCATTTTACAGGAAACAATTGCATTGAAGGCAGATTTCTAATTAAAATCATATGTCATGTCAATCAAGGTGCTTCATGGGTAATTTTTAAGGGCAGATTGAGCAGACCACTTAATATTAGAGATGAGTGAGTTACTTAAATTAAATTGAAGTAGTTTTGCTTTGCAAAAAGAGTCTTGAAATGTACACCTTTGACCCAGGAAGAAAGGTGTTTAGCATATATAAAAATCCTTTTTTCCTTATATTTTCATCTCATCTACAACTTTGTGGCTATGCCAATGTGGGGACAGTTTCCATTAGGCAGAAGAATTGCAATTACAATGTTGCTGAACCCATTATGGAGGAATATTGTTTTATTTGCATTCACCCAAAAAACTTTTGCATTTTGCAAAATTGAATAGAAAGCAAATTTTACTTTAAGTTTTGTGGAACTGCATACAAATAGAAACTCAGCTGTCTTACTCATCACTACCCATATTTTGTGATGATACACTTTACATAATCCTTGGAACAATACTCAGGGTGCCAGTCATTGTGGTGTAGTGCAACTGAGGAAAATGCAGAAAAAAAAATAACTCCTGGAAAGAAGAACTAGCAGTTCAGTTGGGTCGAAGTATTGGCAAAGTGCACCTGCTCTTTTAAACCCAAAATTCAGGAAATGGATTGTAACCTTTAATGAAGCAAAATTCCAAACCAGAAGATCAAGTGAAAAAGTCAAGTAAAAAAGAACTTGCTATAATTCTTAAACTGAGGTTCACTAGGAGAGGCAAAAGCACTGGAACTACTAAAACAATCCCAGAAGTCACTAACCATCCAGTGCTGGGCTGTAAAGTGTTGTGTGATGTGACATCTGGGTTGTGGCCTATCAACAGCTACTGAGAATGGTGATGTTATTACATAAACATAATGGTATTGTACTATATGAAACACATGACAATAATTATTAACAAATATCTAGAGGCGTTTATATATAAAAATAATCATACAGGGAGATTACTGGATGTCCAGAATCTTCCAAAATGTCAAAATGAATTTTAAACAAAATTAGTTAATACCAAAAAAATGTATTTTTGTCTAAATCATAACAGCATGCCACAAATATTTAAGATATAGGCATTTAGTGTTTGACTTTAAAAGTTTAGAATTTTTTTTTTGGGTTAATCATTATTTGTTTCAGGTAAATACAGTACAGATGTGGTTAAATAATATGATATTCTGGCATAAGTTTAGTAAAACTAAATTACAAGACTTAAAAATGTTTGTTAAATCAGAACTGCAAATGATCTCATATATCAGTGAAACAATTCATATATATGATCATAAGACATGCTAAAATCTATAATCAAATCAAAAGCATTCTTTGCCAAATTAAGTGTCAGCAAAAATATGAGGTGAGTCATTTTGGCTTTCTTTAAACCCAAAAGGAATGACATTTTGCTCATTACTCTTTCATGAAGACCACTTTCATTAAAATTTCAATGGACTGTGGATGGGTATACGTGCATCCAAAAGGTTTTTGCCAGTTCTGAGCTGATAGCAATACTGTACATCTTTTGACTTTAAAGGAAAGTAAGTTTGGATGTATTTCTGTGGTTGACCACAGGGTTTCTGGCCCATTTGTGGGAGATTCTGCTGAAGAGTTAGGACAGCACATGTGGAAACACTTCTGTCTGCTTCAAAATTTCTGTTTGAGAGAGAACTTAATGATGTGGAATGACCTCCTTGTGTCTTGTTGCTATGCTCACTTTTACTGTGGTTTAAGATTTGCCAAATAAACCACCATACCTGCTATGGCTTCACCTTTTTAGTATATTTGTCCGTGGCCCAGTTGTATTACCTCTTCACAGGTTTTTCTGTTTCAGTTGCAAATTATGTGATAGATTATTGGGCTCCAGTTTGTTATTTTTTCTTAATCAAGCATTGGGCTATACTTGTATGTGTATAAAGATGTCACATTTTATTAACTGGGAAGTTGCGTACTACTAAATTAGCTTCTTTCTTTAAGGACGTACAAATATCTTGTTCTATTGAACCAGTCTTTGTAAAAAGAATGTTTGTAACTCTAAAATGTACACTTTTCTGTTGACATACTAATCCAGAAGGCATATAAAAATAAATATTTTTGTGAACTCTTTAGATTTCCCAAGACGTTTGCACAGTACTGTGTTTATTGCTGTTGTATGGTGCTGGCCAGCACCAACTCAATGCACTTCTGCTCATTTTTGTTGTTCTTTGGATTAGCTTCCTGTTGAAAGAAGACCTTCTCACTAGATACAGTAGATACACTATTCCAGGCTAAGAAGAAATAACAATTAGGGTTCCCAAATTGAAATCTATACAAATAAAATTCTGCACCTGTAAGCTTCACACTGTCAGTTGTGTTTATGGTAAATGCTTAATGTTATGTCAAGCTACAGGATTTCTGCTATTTTTTCTAACATCTTATTTATTGCTGTTTTAGGTTTTACTTTTCTGGTGCCCATATTTCATTTTTATTAACATACACTGGCCCACATTAATCATGTAGCAACTGTTTTCAGAAAACCTAATACTAAAATACATTATATTAATTTTAAAAAGTAAAACCACAGTTATGCATATTCATGAACATTATTGCTTTAACATCAATAAAGAAAATAATGGAATGTCTTACATGTTGATCTGAAAAGCTGTCCCATCGATCCAATTCCATTTTTCATTCTCTTTTCTCAATCCAACCCACATTTGGCTCACAGTGTGATTCAATATGAAATTCTTTAAAAATAAAATAATGAGAATTACTACTTAATGCATCCTTTTTAGTTATGGCACCTTGTCCAGGGTTAGCTCCTACATTGCACACAAAATTGCTGGGAAAGGCAATGCCTCCCTGTGTCTAAGAACTGGATAAGTGGTTCAGAAAAATCATCCATGCATGAATGGACATATTGTCTGGAGAATCAAATAGGTACAGCCGTATTACATGCCAAACATAATACTGTTTGAGAATGACTGATAAAATGGATTTCCTATCAAACTAAGTCCAAAATGTCTTTGAACGCTGAAATTTAATTTTTCAAATATAATGTTCCTAACACTCTGCCATGTAGGAGAGGAGACAAGGAAGGAGAGTGGAAATTTTCTTAAGAGATTTTAGAAATCAATGTGCTTGACATTATGATTGCTACAAATGCTCTTCATCCTTCTTGTGTGTTCTATCTGATGAGGACATCTTTTAATCACTGGTGTAATCTACAAGAACCAGTTAAAGAAGTGCATTTGTGAATGACTGCAGGGTGTAGCTGGCCTGCCTGTGAAATATACTTCAGAAGAAAAGAGAAGACTATAACAGGAAACTCAACAAACATAGGTTAAGGAAAGCAATATCTGACTTGTCAATAAGCAACGAAAATAAATATATAACAAGTTCAAACTATTATTATTTAAATTGGTCCATTTTCTGTACATAATTTTCTCTAGAATGTTCTTGGCCCTTCATTTTTAATCATAAAACATCTACATCCTAACCTGTTTGTTATGAATTGATCCACACTACTTACAGTTGTAATTTTTGTCTTTAAGGTAACATTCAGCCTACAAATAGGCTTGTAACACTTTGTGAGCATTTGCTCTTGGGAAATGCCATGGAAATTTTGCAAAATAAACATATACTATTAAAGAACAAATTATTTATGTATGCTACTAATGGTTACATAATGAACAGTTATACTAAACAAAATATCTTCAGTATTAAACATATAAGAGAGAATAGTCCTACCAGTTCCTCAGTTGTCTTGATCACTGTGAGGTTTGAATGTTGCTTCCTGCAGGAAGTGTTTGCGTTATCCCAAGAGAGTTTTTTTGTTGAAAAATAATATGATTTTCCATTGTGATTTAACCATTGTTCTTTCATATTCGCTGTAAGTTAGAAATAGCATAAAAGTAAATTAAGTATTGTTTACATAGTAGAAACCCTTGTTCAATGAAACTCCAAGGATTAGCATACAATGGAATATGTTTTACAAATGGAGTGCAGGAAGGTTTAGTCCCTTGCACAGCATTTTACAGCAGGGCTTCAACAGGTAACCCTGTAGTTTAAAGTCAGTTGATTAAACCACTAAACCACACAACAACTTGTAAAGTAACCTAAAGTGAAAAATCTACTTCACTTGTACTAGTTTACTCTCAGGTCCCCTTATGTAAAATGTCCACTACTATGCCCATTCCTTTTATCTTAATATCATACTTTTCTACTCTAAATTTATGATACTAACAATTTGTTGGTGAGTTTCCCCTCCATTTATCCCCTGTCATCAGATTTACATCATACAGCCTATTACACCCTGATGAAAACCTGCAAATGCAAATTTTAAAGATATCATAAAATAATATCAGGTAATTGTAAAATATTTCCTGGTGTCACTATTCAGCTGTATGAAAATATATAAATAAATACAGTATATTCAAGTAAGCATATTGAAAGTACATTAAGTATTTTCAAAGACCCACTCAGACAGTCTATTACATGCCATTTAAGCACTTGGTTACTTTGTGAACACTAGGCATAAATGTCCCCTATTGACAAATCTCCATGCATCTTTTCAAATGCCAGAAGTAAAACATTTTTTCCTCACAAAAATAAATAAATAAATAAAAACTTTTAAGGACAGCTTGCTTTATTGGAACATTTTTGATGCTCCCAGAAGCACAGAATACAGGTACTGGATAAAACAATCAAAAGGTTTGAGCAATTTGTTTTGTTTATTTACTTCCGTAAATGATATAACAGAAAAATAATCTCAAAATATTCATTCAGCTGAGCTGAACAGTAATATCACAAAATTCTGGAACCCTTTTTATCTGCATTGTTCAAAAGACATAATGGATTTGGTGGTCTTTTAAGTGTAACAGACCCCCACAGGGACACACTGTTTGTAATGTATTTATTTATGCACCATATGAAACATCGATTTTTCAATTTTTCCATGTATTCATATTTTGCCAAATAATACAAAATAGCCAGTGAAGCATGCAGCTATTACCAGAGAATTAACAAAGGACATTTGGTTCACATATTTGCAGCCAAATCAAATATAAAAACTTTTAGTCAAATTTGGTGAAACAATGTACAAAGATGATACCTCACCACATCTATGCATACTCCATGGAGGATAAGATGATGGCTATTGGTTCAATTGCCCCCAATCCTGGACCAATGGTAGAGAAAAGTTATACTGGTAAACATTCAAATCAGATATATATTTAAGTCCATACATTGCTAAAGGCTACATGTAAAGGTGGATCTGTATTTGGCCTCTCAGTACTAAACAGTACCCTATGGGTGAGAGCGGCAGCAAAATCAAAAACTTACAAAAGCATCCCTATACACCATGAACATATTTTCTTCTTCTTCCTCTTTTGGCTGCTCCTGTTTAGGGGTCGCCACAGCGGATCCATCTATTCCTCTATCCCTTTATCCATCTATTCATCCCAAGAACTATAAACGCAATCAATCAGTCCGTCAAGTGCTCCTTGTAGAACTGTAATTGTACTTATAAGTACAATTACCTCACTGTAACCTTGCGATACAGTTATAATATTGCACAACCTGAGCTACTTTATAAAGAGTGTATTTACATATTTATTGACATTTTTAAGATGAAATGTAGCAAAATATGTTTCTTATATTATACAGATAAAATGTTAACATCATTTAAATAATCTATCCATCCATTAACCAACCCGCTATATCCTAACACAGGGTCACGGGAGTCCGCTGGAGCCAATCTCAGCCAACAAACACAAGGCAGGGCGCCATCCCACCACAGGGCACACACACACACCAAGCATACACTAGGGACAATTTAAGATCACCAGTTCACCTAACCTGCATGTCTTTGGACTGTGGGAGGAAAATGGAGCACACCCACGCAGACATGAGGAGAACATGCAAACTCCACACAGGGAGGACCCAGGAAGCGAACCCAGGTCTCCTAACTGCAAGGCAGCAGTGCTACCACTGTGCCACTTATATAATTTATATTGTTAATAATTTAACATGTGAGGACCCAGTGTCGCAGCGCTAGCGATGAGCTGAAACCCCGTTCATGGATTGTTCCTGCCTTGCGCTGTATTCTAGCAGGAGAGATGGATAGAACAATTAAACATGTACTACAAAGATATTTCAATGTTCCTTAAAAGATATGAAGAATCGGAGTTCTAAGCTTACAGATGGCTTAACATCTATTACAGAGCTGATTGTGTGGCGATTGGGTACTTGGAGAAAGAAAAGGAAGGACAGGAATTGGAGGTTAGTATGTTTGAGAGAGACTGTACTGCGGCAATAAATTATTTTCATCAAAGGTCTCGCACGGAGCAGCAAGCATCTTGCATGAGGCAGGAACAATCTCTGGACGGGGGGCCAGCTCGTCACTATCACTGCACCACCGTGTTCCCATGTTTAATAGCATGCTTTAACTCCTTTCATCATGAAAATGATATCAAGTATACATCTCAGTATTTAAATTATTCAGAGAGTTGAAATATCATGAATGTAATGGATTCTGTGTCCTGTTGGAGGAAGAGAAAGCCCATTTAAGAAGCATGTAGTGATTCACACACATAGAGTACATAAAGCACATACAATACAAAGCATTTAATGTGCTACTTTAGTTACAATGGTATTTGAGAAACTAGCAAATGAAACGATTTTAAAATGAAGTTTATGATGTTCTACTTTAATGACAAAATAAACTACGTGATTAAAGTGGAAATTTTGAGATTAAAGTTGACATTTTGAGCTTTTTCCTAACTGTGTCCCTATTTTTTTTCTTTTCTCTGTACCCTAATAAGCTTTCATATGACACTCAGACAGTGGGCTATGACTTACCTTTTCATGGCGACTTTAATATCTGACTACTTCTTTTTTATTTCAGGCACTGTGCGAATTTGTGAACTTGAGCTTTCGAGTTTCTCCGACACTCTCTGTCACTCATACAAACTTCCCTTTGTTGTTTATGCCAATGTTTAAAACAACAAATAGTACGTTTTTCCTTGCTTCCACTTGGTATTCGCTGAAATTCTTCTATTTTCCCCCGTGCTTTTGCCATTGTCTTTTCACAGAACACTGAGCTTAAGGGCTATTTATATTGATTTGCATATTCGAAGAGGTATAATTCTGGGAGGAGTTGGGGAGTGGCAGCAGGCGCGTGCACGTGCGTTACTTTTCACGCAGACCGGGATTTATGGAGCGGAAGAACATGAAAGTTACAGTACACACAGATTTATGCATCTGGATGTTTTAGTGTGAATTCTACGCACTGCGTTATGCATGAGGCCCTTAGAGTTTATTATACAGTGGTCCTGGAATCTCTGGAAAGTTCTCTGTTGTTTGGAATAATTAAAGTCAAAATATTCCTGATCTCGGCCAACTGGTTGGACTCCACCTCCATGCCATTGTATAGTATTGTGGTCTGGGTTGTACCTGTACCTATTAATGTGTCCAGCTACTCTAATACCACATGCTACTGTGGGGGAAGTGTCTGTAGGATCTTAGTCAAGGCAGCAATAGCTGCTAGTGCCCCAGCAATAAATTAAAACGATAGAAAAGATAGAAAAGGACTAATAAAGATGTCAATATGTTTATCACACCTTTAGTTAAGCAAAATAACAAATATATTAGCAGCATGAATATCTTAATTGGCACTATTAATAAGGTTACACTATAGTTGTGTATTTTGTTTTTATTTAATCCTGTAGCATTTATTCTTGTATAACACTGAGTAAAATACAATTTATTGAAGCATGGAGTACTACTGCTAATACCACCCTAACACATTGTGAAGGAATTCCTGGCATCAGGCAAATTATAATTTGACCTTCACTACATTTGGGAAATTGTCATGAACATTCCCTGGATGAGATGCCAACCTATTGTCCTGAATGTTACTTAGAATACTTGCAGATTTGAACTATAAGGTGTCCCAGATGACAAAGGTTGAAGGCCCAGTCCTACATGGAACTAGAGTGCCACCAGGGTTCCTCTCCAGTTCCTCTTTAAAGGGTGAGGGCCAGTTGGAGAGACAAAGTTACGAAAGATTTCAGGATGATCAGAGCAGTCCTGTTGTTCAATAATTATTTTAAACTCACCATGCTACCCGGCTTTTCCTGGAACAAAGACAATGGCCTCAGTTATTGGTTAAACAGCTGCATCAGAAATACTATGTAACTAATTGAGTACTTTTCTGTATACAATACTAACAAAATACCCGCACTTCACAGCGGAGAAGTAGTGTGTTAAAGAAGTTATGAAAAAGAAAACATTTTAAAAATAACGTAACATGATTGTCAATGTAATTGTCATAGACTTATTTTAGTATTGAGAGTGAATTTGATGATTGTAAAGAGTTTTATTTATGATTGTAAATGTGTATGAGAAATGCACAATTTTAGGATGTAAGGATCTCTTTGTAAATGATATTTGCAGTTCTGCCCTCGGGCTGTAAAATGACCAAGCTGTCTGCTGAGCTTACGTTTTTGCTTACATGTAATGTACAGTTGGTCATGTGAGAAGCAATCTTGTGTCAAGTCAATGCCGACCTTTTTTAGCATGAAATGTCCCTTGACAACTTGATTAGCACCAAATGATGTCATTTGCGGTGTTGTATTTGTGGATGTTGTTCAAGAAATGCTCACTTTCAGGATGTTCACCACTTAAAAGCGCATGAAAAAGGTTCGGAAGGTTACATAAAGTACTGAGGCAGACTGTGCCACCATTGCAGCACAAATCAGGAGACTCACCTTTCCACTTGCGAGCTTTACAATATTCACAGACGACATCCATTGAACTGGTCTGTATGGTTTTGTCATTTTCAATATCTATGTGTGGATCGTAGGCAAATCCACAATCTGCTTTGTTGAGGGTAACCTTTTTTTTCCTAATGAGCCATTTGTCATTATTTGGATCATACCTATGAACAGAAGCTGTGTTAACATGAGGAAGCGATTTGGAATATTTAGAAACGGCGTCTCTATGAACTTGTGGATTTGCCTGAGAGTATTTAGCGGCAGCCTGACGAAGTTGATTCTGTGTGGGTTCATCTGAAAATCTACCACGATGTCTTTTACGTTGTGTTTGTGTTGTTTTGTCACTATTAAGAGTGTTACTGTCATCAAGGATTTCATTATCATTATTTCTTTCAGTCAGGTTCGTATTTGGAGGCCGTGTTGTGTTCAAGTTACATTCCGTGTTTGTCAACCATTGTAAAGATACAACAGGTTTCACTAATAACTTTGTGTCCACGTTGTCTGAGTTGAAACATTCATAAACATCGAAGTGTCCACTACCCAAATCGCTACCTGTGAATCTAAGTTGTTTAACAGGCATTCCCAGTTGTGCAAAGGTGTAAATTATTTCCCCATTTCTATACACTTGAAAGCGACAACAAAACAATTCCGAGGCAGTTATCAGTTCACATGCAGAGCCATAGGTTGAGAGCTTAAGCATTTCACTGCTATTGTGGTCCTGTGTAGTATAATTGTCTCCTGTACCGTCATCAGTCCACACCTTGAACCTCTCCAAGTCATTCAGTACATAAGACACAATGTCTTTAAGGATATCAAGACTGAGACTGATATGGCCATGCAATAAGTAAGAGAGAGAATGGAAGAGGCAGGTGCAATCTTGGGGCATGGTAACCACTGGGTACGGGTCGGCGAAATTGTGATCGATGGTGATCACTAGAATAGACATGTTATTCGGGAGAAACTTGCACCCGTTGAGAAAGAAAGCACAAAGGAAAGCGAGAAGCGGTGGAGCAGGGAATGAAAAGCAGATGTCAGCACCAGGAAGACGTACGTGAGCAAGTAAGGAAGCCCAACAATGACAGCTTAGAAGCGGTGGAGTAAAAGAAAAGGCAACAGTCATGAGGAGGGAGACGTGAGGAAGTAAGGAAACCCAACAATGTCAGCCTTGAAGTGGTGGAGTAAAGAAGAAGGGAGTAGTGAGCACGACAAACAGCTGAAGAAAGTAAGGAAGCGAGTGAGGAGGCACATGAGCACATGATGTCGTTGATGTCTATAGGTAGGGAGCCAACCACGTGGTAGGTGCACAGACAGCGGCCGTGCAGAAAATGGAAGGGGGACCGGGGGCGACCCGTGTATGTCTCTGCAGTGAAATAAATCATGTGTTAAAGAGATCAGTTCCGAAAGTTTTTTACTGCATAATGGTGAGAACAGCCAAAAAGAAGAAGTTATTTTCAAAAGTTCGTTACGGGGCACGGTGTGAAATTAAACATACTTAACATTTTTAAGTACAGTGTAAAGGATGAGCATGGGAAATTTGGGCTTCCTACGTATATTGGAAGTCGCAGAAATTGCGAGGAGGGGTTTCCCCTAAAGGAAGGAAACCCAATAATGTCAGCCTTGAAGTGGTGGAGTAAAGAAGAAGGGAGCAGTGAGCATGACAAACAGCTGAAGAAAGTAAGGAAGCGAGTGAGGAGGCACATGAGCGCATGATGTTGTTGATGTATATAGGTAGGGAGCCAACCACGTGGTAGGTGCACAGACAGCGGCCGTGCAGAAAATGGAAGGGGAACCGGGGGCGACCCGTGTATGTCTCTGCAGTGAAATAAATCGTCTGTTAGTAGAAATAAGGAATGAAACCGCCAAAAGAAGAGGTCAGTTCCGAAAGTTTTTCACTGCATAATGGTGAGAACCGCCAAAAAGAAGTTATTTTCAAAAGTTTGTTACGGGGCACGGTGTGAAATTAAACATACTTAACATTTTTAAGTACAGTGTAAAGGATGAGCACGGGAAATTTGGGCTTCCTACGAATATTGGAAGTCGCAAAAATAGTGAGGAGGGGTTTCCCCTAAAGGAATGAAACTGCCAAAAGGAGATTCTGACCTGAATTTTAAATCCCATATTAATCAGATTACTAGGACAGCATTTTTTCACTTAAAAAATATAGCAAAAGTTAGACCTCTTATAACATTGCAAGATTCTGAGAATTTAGTTCACGCTTTTGTTTTCAGTCAAGTAGATTACTGTAACGCACTCCTCTCAAGACTACCCAAAAAAGACTTCAATCGATTGCAACTATTGCAAAATGCAGCTGCTAGAATCTTAACTAGGAAAAGAAAATCCGAGCACATTTCTCCAGTTTTGATGTCACTACATTGGTTACCTGTGTCATTTAGAACTGACTTTAAAATACTGCTTATGGTTTACAAAGCCTTATATAATCTTGCTCCATCTTATATTTCAGAATGTCTTACACCTTACACTCCAGATTGTACCCTTAGATCTTCAAATGAGTGTCTACTTAGAATTCCAAGAGCTAAACTTAAAAGAAGAGGTGAGCCGGCCTTCTGCTGTTATACACCTAAAATCTGGAATAGCTTGCCAATAGGAATTCACCAGGCTAGTACAGTGGAGCACTTTAAAACACTGTTAAAAACACATTACTTTAACATGGCTTTCTTATAGCTTCATCTTAGTTTAATCCTGATGCTCTGTATATTCAATTAATCATCATTATTATTCATGGTGACTCCAAAATCCGTCCTAACCCCTACTTTCTATTCTGTTCTTTTTCCGGTTTTCTGTGGTGGCGCTCTTCCATCTGGAGTTTTGTTTTTTATTTCTGTCCTCTCTGGCAATCAGACCTTACTTTTATTCTATGTTAATTAGTGTTCCCTAATTTTAATTCTTATTTATTTTGTCTTTTTTCTCTTCCTTCATCATGTAAAGAACTTTAAGCTACATCATTTGTATGAAAATGTGCTATATAAATAAATGTTGTTGTCATTTCGGAAAGTTCCTTACTGCATAATGGTGAGAACCGCCAAAAATAAGACGTTATTTTCGAAAGTTCATTACGGGCACGGTGCGAAATGAAACGTACTTAAGTTTGTAAGTACGGTGTAAAGGATGAACATGGGAAATTTGGGCTTCCTACGTATATTGGAAGTTGCAGAAATAGTGAGGAGGGGTTTTCCTTATCTATATATACAGTTTAGGGGGTACACTCATTTCCCCCCTTGGGTATTGCAATAGGACATGAAATATAACTTTTGGAAGTAAAATACAAGGAATGAGCACGCGAAATTTCAGCTTCCCAACTATATGGAAAGTTGGAGAATTAGTGATGAGTCAGTGAGGGCTTTGCCTTTTATATGTATAGATTTACAGATTTGTTATTTTTTTTTAACCACGGCTAATATTATTAGCTCACAGGAACTCATTACTCTTGAACGTGCTACATACAATTTGCCTTCAGTACAATACTCCTGCCTTTCCTAGTGATTGACATTGGCTGTTGTTGATGGTCACTACAAACCACAACTTTACAGGAAACTGTATTGTTTTCAATTGAAACAGGGTATTAGTAGAAGTAATGGAAATTTCATGTATAAATATAATTTTAACCTTTAGTACATTGTGGCTACAGCATTATTTTTGACTAGTTAAAAAAAATACACAGGTCAGGTAATTTAACTTTTTCTATAACATCACCATATTTCAATGAAATTAGTCAAAGCCTTAGTCAAAGCCTTTTGGAGATGTTGGGGTATTTAGTTTTTCTTTTGATGGGGGGATCTCCCTTAAATATTGATATATTGAAATTTCCATTCTTAGTGAATACTTATTTCCCTAGATGTACAATAATGCCAATTTTCAGCTTTTTTACTAAATGAGAATTAGTGCTGTTGTAGACCAGTGAGTGAGTGAGTCAGAAAGTCAGTCAGTCAACTTTGCAATTTTTATATATGTATGTATATATGTATAGATTAAGCTGCTATGATGTAGCTAGGGTTTAATTCATGGTTCAATGTTTTTTCTTTTAATTAATTTATTTTCTCTTTCTGTTGTCAACTGGCCATATCTCAAAGATAATATTAATGGATATACTGTACAGTATATTGTTCGGAACCTTTCACATCAATAAGTGTGAAATCACTGCTTTATCTTGTGTTTAAACTACTGTGTATATGAAATGTGTACATTATGTAATTTCCAAATATCGTAATTGTATTTTACCTGTGAAATGTTACAGATACAGTTTCAGGTAATACTTGAAGGACCTAAACTATTCATTCTGGTGAAGGGGGTATGGAAAAAATACCAGAACAAAAATGTAACCAAAGCAAAACAAGGGAAAGAGTGTAAATTATAAAAAAGACAAACAGTTGTGAAAAGTTAAAAACCAAAGATACTATCCTAACACCAGTGCCTTGAGATATGTAATAAAAATGCCCCACTCTCCAAAGTGGGCTAAACATTTATGCAAAAGGGGAAATAAAGATTGAATTCTATTCACCAAATGACTTTTAGCTAAGCTCTTACTTTAGCTTTATTTGGGAACTTAATCAGGATACTTCTTAAATATCACCATTCATATATTATTGTCTATAAATACTCCTTCCACTTGTTTGACAGCCATTGATTCTGAGTTGCAGACATATTCATCATTACCATGATCATCATTTCCCTGTGAACTTCACAGTATATGAACAAAATTTTAAAAAATAGCAAGCATCTTCATCAGAATTAGTTCACCCTATTAATTGTTTCTATTTCAACACCTGTATTTATCAGCTTATTACCACAATCCACTACTGTAACATTTAGATGGATGTGCAGAATGGTGTTTGTTTCCTTCCTACTTAGGCTACTAAACCTCCTTTTTTATACACTTATCTTATCTAAAACTCAATTTCTGGAACACTAAAACTTATCTTGCTTTCTCAGTTGTTCTCAGACTACTTTGTCTCAAAAGTGAAGAAATTGAGTTTAATAAAGAAGCACATTGAATACATCAACAAATGACATTTTTCACAAATTGTTGACAGCTCTCAGCCATGCACATAAGTAAAATGCACCTTTTGAAATGTACCACAAATTATCAATCCCTTCTTCTCTATTCCTTTCTCGCCTCCTCTGATCACTGAACATAATTTTATCTCTTTTACAAACCAATATGACATATGCCCTTTCCTCAAGCCCACATACACATACCAAACTTATCTATTATTATCTAATTATCTAATTGTCACTGCAATCTTAAAAGGAGGCATGTTCTATTTTAGTCTTAGTTTACCAAATAAATTTGTAAATTTCTATCCTTTAGTAACCCACATTGTACCTGATATTTGTGACTACTTTGAAACCAATAATTTTGGATTTTTATCCTGTTTCAGCTTACCATGAAAGTGACAGACTGCTACCTTCCAAAGAGTTCCCTTTTTAATAAGCTTTATCTGAATTAACCCATAGCTACAGGACCATGTGGAATTTTGTTTGTTTCATGCTACATTCATAAATCAAAACTGATAGTTGTAGCTACATGTTCAACATGAGGTGCCAAATGTACCACTTTCATAAAGAGTATTTCAAAGAGAAGACATTCTGCCATTTTTGCAGCATTAAAGAAGTTTTTAAAGAAAAAAGCTTTGAATTTCCTACTAAACTGCATAAATTGCTGTAGTTTTTGTTTAAATGTAATATCTCCATATTGGAAAGTTAAAAAGACTGGAAAATGCAACAGAAGATAGACCCTGCAATGTCCATAATGTAAAAGAGGCTCCCATATGGTAAACTATACAGACTTTTTTAGTAAGAATGCAGTGTACTATATAATCTTGAATTCAAAATTTCAATACCATTAATGTGAAGGAATATTTATGGGAGAAAGGGAGTATTCCAGAGGAGTGCCTCCTAAAAAAATAGATGGTGGGACCCTTATATAGTACAAGAGATTGGCCCTCTAATTACAGACTGGGGCAAAAGGATGCAGAGATACCAAGGGTCTTCAGAATGAGTTCCAGTAAGAAGGTAACCGGACTTTCACAGGACATTCCTTGTAAGTAGTTCTGGAGATTGAGCATGAAGGTTATTCCTGGGTGGATATAAAGACATCTCCAGAACAGGAAAACACTATGACTACAGTGAATAAAGAACAGACAGGCTGAGAGGTGAGAGGGAGAATTTAGATGCTTGTGGAAATGTGGTTTTGTTCAGTGAGTAATTGGGCAAGCCAAATCATATAACAGCTACAGGCCAGACCTTAATAAATTACGACCAGTGAGGCTGACAATGTTTGTTTTCCTTGTAATTGTTACATTTATCTTCTTCCTGTCATCATACCTCACTGGTGTACTTCTTTGTGGTAAATGTTTGGCTTTCTGGAACTCTTTGTTCAGAGTTAGAGAGCCCCATTACACCCAGTATTAATCACTGTGGGTTTGTACATGTGTAGCCTTCAAAGGACTGGCATCCTGTCAAGTGTGCTTTTCAGTATGATACAAAATTTTTGTGCGATATTGAAATACAATACAAAGGCATATTACCGTATATTTTAATTCATGTCCATTTGATTGTGCACTGAATGTGTTTTAACTAAAGGTAAAGCAAACTCATTACATTTCACTCTGTGCCTGTTTGGACTGCATTGTATTTCTTTCCACAATCATGTGTGCCGTATGTCGAGCCAGGGGTGTAGCACAGAACTCTGGGCCCTATACATAAGCAGTCTCTGTGGGCCCCTTCCCCTTGATCCATGTTTGTCACGCATCCTCTGATTTGTTTTTACGAAAACTTCAATCAAGGACTGTGCCAATCTGTAACAGCTATTATGGTATTCTAGTGCCATGCTCATACCACATTTAAAAAAGTAATAATTTGTGATATGTGCTTATGACTGCATAGTTTGAAGTCTCCTTTCTCAGCATTCTGTAGCCTACTATTACTTTCCTATGATTAAATAAGGTTTGCTTGAAGTATCATGCTTAAGAAAACATGATTTTCTTCATGCTTATTGAAGTATTTATCACTCCCAAGGTTTAAGACAAAACTGCAAAAATACCATCTTGGTTTTCTAACCCCTAAATTTAGAAAATACTTACAATACTGCATAATAAAAGACCACTGAACAAGACAATGAGCATGTTTTATTTGCAGAAACAAGGACAAAAAGAATCAGCTTTCCAAAAGTGCCAGCCTATACAATATATTAAATGCAAGATACAATTATAGTCATATGAAAAAGTTTGGGAACCCCTCTTAATTCTTTGGATTTTTGTTTATCATTGGCTGAGCTTTCAAAGTAGCAACGTCCTTTTAATATATGACATGCCTTATGGAAACAGTAGTATTTCAGCAGTGACATTAAGTTTATTGGATTAACAGAAAATATGCAATTTGCATCATAACAAAATTAGACAGGTGCATACATTTGAGCACCCCAACAGAGATATTACATCAACACTTAGTTGAGCCTCCTTTTGCAAATATAACAGCCTCTAGACACCTCCTATAGCCTTTGTTGAGTGTCTGGATTCTGGTTGGAGGTATTTTTGACCATTCTTCCATACAAAATATTTCCAGTTCAGTTAAATTTGATGGCTGTCAAGCATGGACAACCTGCTTCAAATCATCTCAGAGATTTTCGATGATATTCAAGTCAGGGGACTGTGACAGCCATTCTAGAACATTGTACTTCTCCCTCTGTCATGAATGCCTTAGTAGATTTGAAACTGTGTTTTGGGTCATTGTCTTGTTGGAATATCCAACACCTGCGTAACTTGAACTTTGTGACTGATGCTTGAACATTATCCTGAAGAATTTGTTGATACTGCGTTGAACTCATCCGACCCTCAACTTTAACAAGAGCCCCAGTCCCTGAACTAGCCACACAGCCCCACAGCATGATGGAACCTCCACCAAATTTGACAGTAGGTAGAAGGTGTTTTTCTTGGAATTCGGTGTTCTCCTTCCGCCGTGCAAAGCGCTTTTTGTTATGACCAAATAACTCAATTTTTGTCTCATCAGTCCAAAGCACTTTGTTCCAAAATGAATCTGGCTTGTCTAAATGAGCATTTGCATACAACAAGCGACTCTGTTTGTGGCATGAGTGCAGAAAGGGCTTCTTTCTCATCACCCTGCCATACAGATGTTCTTTGTGCAAATTGTGCTGAATTGTAGAATGATGTTCAGATACACCATCTGCAGCAAGATGTTCTTGCAGGTCTTTGGAGGTGATCTGTGGGTTGTTTGTAACCATTCTCACAATCCTGCACATATGCCGCTCCTGTATTTTTCTTGGCCTGCCAAACCTGGATTTAACAGCAACTGTACCTGTGGCCTTCCATTTCCTGATTACATTCCTTACAGTTGAAACTGACAGTTTAAACCTTTGAGACAGCTTTTTGTAGCCTTCCCCTAAACCATGACACTGAACAATCGTTGTTTTCAGATCTTTTCTGGATGAGAGTACGCTGTGCGTGATCTGGCTGCCGCTTCTCACCGGTGTCTTTTTGCTCTGTTTTGCTTTTGTTGCTGTTACTACATCCTCTGCCTTGCTTGTGCTTTTTATGTTTTATGGGTGGATTCTTACTGGATTCATACTGGTCCTTTTGTAAAGTTTTATTCCGTTCGCTTCCTATATTCCATGAGCCCTCTCACCTGTACTCTCCCTGAACCAGCAAGGTTGGTGACTAAGTCTTTACTTTCTTAGTTGACTAGGATTAACAGTTTCTTAGCTGACTTTGTTTTCTGCTCAATTGGAGTTAGGTTATGGGTTCTGGCTAACATGGTGGTAGCTGTTACTGCTTTTCTGAAGATGATTACCTACTCTACAACACAATTATGCACTTACCGTATGCACTCCAGACTAGATATGGTGATTTACGGCTTATGCATGGAGCTTGGCATTGCTCGTCCGCAGTATTTACACTGCTCCTCTCAGCATCATATTAATATCACCTCTGCATCCGCCGACACTATTTCCACGATTTGGTCTGTTAGACCTGTTTTCTCAAAAAGACAATCTGCAAGATGATGGAGTAGGCAGATGAACTGGCTGAGACACCTGCCGCAAATACTGGACTGGAGTAACCAAGGATTACAATCTGACTTAACTCTCCACTGTGCGCTCCTGAACTGCAGATCAGTAACTAATAAAACTACTTTCCTTAACGACTTATCAACTTCTAAAAAACTAGACATGTTGTTCCTTGTAGAAACGTGGCAAAATCCAGGTGATTACTTACAACTAAATCTTCTTACCCCCGCTGGTTACAGTTACCTGTCTAAACCCCAACTGGCCGGGCCGAGGTGGTGGATTGGCAGTGGTTCAGGGTGATTGTCTTAAAGCAACCACTGTTGATTTTCACAACATTACATCTTTTGAATACCTGGTTGTTAAAATCACTGGAAAGGCTTCACTGCACATTATATTAATCTACAGACCTCCAAAGCTTCAGTTGGATTTTTTCTCTGAACTTTATGAAATACTCACTCTTGTCAGTGGCATGTCTACTGCTGTTATTTTACTTGGTGACCTTAATATTCATGTGGATTCTGACTGTCCATCTGCTTGTGAGCTACATTCAGTACTGGATTGTTTCAGTTTTGTGCAGCATGTTGGTTTTTCAACCCATGCTAAGGGCCATATTCTGGATCTTGTATGTTCCACTGGTCTGCAGAATGTCTGTACATCCAGTTCTGTTATATGGGTCTCCGATCACAAGATGATTGAATTTAGCTTCACTTATCCCCTCCCTAAAATAAGTCTAAAATCAAAAATAACCTATCGTAATATCAAGAACCTTGATCAGTTATCCTTCTCTATGTCTGTTGGTGCTTCCTGTCTCCATGATGTTTCTGGGTTGTCTTGCCCTAAACAGATTTTATCTCTATTTAATCCCACATTGTCACAAATTTTGGATCATTATGCACCTATTAAATCCTTGGCTGTTCCTACTACCTGGTCATCTCCATGGTTTACAACAGAATTGCATACCACGAAACAATCTGGTCGCCGCTTGGAATGGCTCTGGAAGAAGACTGGTCTGGCTGTTCACGCCCTGGCTTACACCAAACACCTGAAGGAATACAGATGTGCCTTATCAACGGCACGTTCAAAGTACTATTCCACTCTTATTGACTCTGGTACTTGTCGCCCAAGATCTCTTTTTAATACAGTTAACTGACTTTGTCAACCTGCTGTTAAAAATCCTTATTTCTCTGTTGAGCACTGTAATCTATTTTTGGACTATTTTCAGTCAAAAATTATGACCATATATCAAAGTTTCTCCACTAACCATTCCTCATATCTGTGGACTGATTATACTTCTAAATCTACAGTTTATTTATCTAAATTTAACCCCACTACACCAAATTATTGCTTAACTAATATCTAAATTAAATCAATCTACCTGCCACCTAGATCCTGCCCCTACTTTATTGATTAAGGCTTGCACTGACAAACTTTCTGCCCCCATTTCTCACTTTATCAACTGTAGTTTCCGCATCTGTGTTGTTCCAAGTGATTTAAAAACTGCTGCAGTAACCCCTGTTTTAAAAAAACTTGGCTCAAATCCCTTACAGCTAAAATTTTATTGCCCAATTTCTAATCTTCCATTTATGATCTTAGAAAAGGTTGTTGCTGCTCAACTCAATGATTATTTAAATGTGCATAACCTGCTTGAGCCTTTTCAATCTGGATTCAGAGCCCTACATAGCAATGAAACTGCTTTACTTAAGGTAGCCAATGACTTACTTATAACCACAGATTCTGGGATGGCCGCTATTCTATTTCACATTTGATTTAATTTCATACAACTAAATACTGCTTCACTAAAAATCTTTGTTCGGAAAACACCCCAGCACTCCGATGTTCTTAGGAAATGAAAGACATACCACTGTTATCTTTTTTGTTGAAAGTAGAGTAAATTATTATGCAGGCTGAGAGGGGTTCCCAAACTTTTTCATATGACTAAAGTGCCAGCCTATACAATATATTAAATGCAAGATACAATTATATATTAAATACTATACAAATTGTATTAAATATCCAAACTTAAAGATGCAGCAGTTCAAAAGTATACACATCCAAAGGAAAAATAATTTAAAAATTGGAAAGCTAAAAAAAATAACAAGTTGGGTGAAATACTCTAAGAACATTATAGCCATGCCGCCATTACCACAAGTTTTTGTAACGACCGTTTATGGCATCTCTACCCCACACCACATCACACTGCTTGTGATACAAGTTTTCTTACTCAACTGAAAGAATCCTAACCACCCCAGCTATAACACAATGGGAAAGTAATGTCTTACACAACATAAAATTATAAACAAATTTACTTTAAATTCCACTGCAAAATGTAAGAATTTGACAAGAATTCATTAATACTGTTTTAATATAAACAAACCAGAAAGGCCTTCACCTCTGCTTTGCATTCTTTTGATGTTTAAATATATTGGATTTTGGGTTGTTTATCGACATTGCTGTGTAAACTGGAGACAGGATGAGTATTGAGTTCTGAATACGATTGAATGTAACCTAATTTTAAACATTTATGGGCATTGATTTTTTTTCTTGACTGAACCATGTTTTAATCATCGTGATGTAATTTATAAACTCAAGAACACTTAATGAAAAAATGTATGATTTAATTTAAGGAGTTTTTTCCATTTTTATGGGTCTTCATGAATGTTTTTGTTTTAATTTAAACCAACTATAATTGCACACATGTATTAATTCTGCCAGCATAGATATGGCCTCCTGTCATACCTTCACAACCTTAAAGAAAGCAACTCGGCCTCTGTGTTTGGTAAAGTAACTCCAAGTTGCCAACTCCTGACCAAAATATATTGCAAACATTTGCAAGCCCTTCTTGGATTCTCTCTCATTCTAAATAAAAAGTCAGAAACAGCTAAACAGGCAGGTGGATTGTTGCATGCTTATTAGCTTTCAAAAATACTTGTTGAGAAAGTTATTTTTTTTACTTTTTAATTTAGTTCCCATGAATCCCAAAAATATAGTGGCTTGTCCTTAATTACTTTCACCCACTGAGCTCTAGACATTACCAGATTTAGTAATCATTACACAAAGATTTAATTATATTACTGCATTTATAGTTACAAAGATATCCTTTTATTAGGCATAACCGCCAAAACGTCAACCTTGGTGTTGTATAAAATGTCTAATACCACTAACACCTGAAGAATCTTCAGTACATTCATAACACGAGGCACTGCAAAAGAAACAGCAGTCATGACATCCGTTATTGGATATAGAGTAGATAATATTTTTAAACAACTAACCTTGTAAGACAAAGAACATTCTTTAATTATTTGTGCTCATCCTAATCATAAACATAAATGGAAGCATTTTAAACCGTTAGAAAGGGTAGTGCCAAGTTCATGATAAATTTCTATAATTAGGACATCTTTATTGAACTAAAGTTAATAATTTAAAATCACTAAACGAAACTGAAATGACAAAATGTACCCTTGTTCAGCAACAGCCCAGCTTAGTATACTGACTGATGTGTCTATATGCCAGACCAGTTACCATTCGGCAGCTTATTTTCCTTTCCCATATTAAGTAGCACTATCATGGCAGAACTCACCTTTAAATTGTCAAGAGTTTACAGATTATATTCACTACAATACATTATTTGCCAAGTCTCTTACGGTTGTTTCACTCACACCTGGTTTGCAGGTTTCAGTATTATATCAGTTTCTTCACATATAAGCAGAGGCAGTCGTATAGCCAATATAGAATGGGAAATTTTCTTTCTTATAATATTTTTCAGAATATAAAGAAAGACTTGACCCACATAATTTACAGTTTAATTCGTAGAATACCCTGTATATGTGAGAAGGCTCCTTATTTTAAGAAAATGTGTGTCTGTTTATTGTGATAATATTTGCTTAATATACCACTGTAATTGTTTAGATTTTTATGAGTAATAGGTATGAGATCAGTACAAGATGATAGGTTAATAGTGTTTAGTTCTGTAAGCACATGACATTCAAAGTCTGTGAATGGCTGGGGTGTATAAATATTTGAGAAGGAGTTCTCTCTTTCTTAAGGTCCTTGGAGTAAGACTGAGTAGCCAAGATAAAGGGGAACTAGACTGTAGCCCTACTATAGTAGGTAAAAGATAGAAGCCAAACTTGAATAACATAATTTTTATCTCCAGTCTAAATAATACAAATGCCCAGTGGAGAATACCCTTTAAGTCAAAAGTTTTGTTTTTAATTTCATTTGACCATATACACTGTACATTTATTAAGGTTCTCCTCCTTTAGCAAAATGACTCATTAGCTATGTAATACATTAAAACTGATTCATAAAATTTGATTTGAAGCAATAAATAAACCACAGTTATAAGTAATAATTAATTGTTCAGAACTTTTAACCAAGAGTTTTGCTTTGTCACATTGTTAATCATGAGTAGCTATATCACAAACCAAAGTAATAAAAGGTAAAGCCATAGATAGAGAGATAAAGACCTTAATTCACACACACAGACAGACAGACAGACAGACAGACAGACAGACAGACAGACAGACAGACAGACAGACAGACAGACAGACAGACAGACAGATAGATAGATAGATAGATAGATAGATAGATAGATAGATAGATAGATAGATAGATAGATAGATAGATAGACAGATAGATAGATAGATCTTTGATTGTCCCCGGGTGAAATTTGGCTTTTTAACAGCAGCAGCAATTCCCATCATTCATCTGTTGTGTATGATATTTAATTTATGCTGTGATCTTTTGCCCAAAATGATTTATTCTTTCTAAATTCACTAAAGTTTAAAATGGTGATATTCTTTCACAGAGGAAAAATACTCTTATGCTACATATTGTCACACTTGGGTCACAGATTTGCACAGAGACACAGGAGGTTGTAGAAAAGAAAGGAACTTTATCAAAACACTGCAAGCAAACATTTGTCTCCTTTCAAAAGTTTAAACTTGCTCATCCATGACAAGTCAAAGATGACAGTTTCCCCAGGAGGAGAGAATGTCTGAGAGAGGGATAAGGAGAAGCAAGCAATCAGTTTAACAAACTGAGAGAAGCCCGTGCAGGCTTTTTAAGAAGGTGGAGCACCGCGCGAGAGGCATATTACGCGACAGAGCCGGCTAAAAGGGAAAGGAGGAATGTGAAGGTAAACTGTCTAAGTTTCTTAGGGGTTTTCCCAGGGGCGTCTGTAACTTCTGGGGGTGCAATCAGCTTCACAGCTCACAATATAAAGCAATATTAGTATTCTGTCTTACTTCAGCTGAAGCTATAACAATACCATCCATCCATCCATTATCCAACCTGCTATTCCTAACTACAGGGTCACGGGGGTCTGTTGGAGCCAATCCCAGCCAACACGGGGCGCAAGGCAGGAACCAAACCCCAGGCAAGGCGCCAGCCCACCGCAGTATAACAATACTCTTAAGCTATTTCAAGAGTTTAATAGCTTAGCATACAAAGTGCAGGTGGAGCATCAAGACTTGATCCTGGATGTTTTACTGTTACTATAGCTGTGTAACAAAAAGAAATACACATAATAATAAAGAAAAATTACATAAAATATCCAGATATTGAATAACAATAAAAACTGTAATTTATGGTTATTAATTTGTGTGGAGTCCATGTCTGAGCTAAGATTTTATACCAGCACTCTGACATCAAGGCATCAACATTTACTATTATATCACCCCCATTTTTAACTAGAAAAAATAGTTAGTAAATGTACACATGGTATAAATTCAAGTATGTCTGAGGACTGTAAAAGCACTGTAGCCCAGACTAAGGTCAGTAGGTAAATTCTAATACCTTCTCAATCCATTTCAGGGTTGGGGGGACCAGAGGCAATCCCACCAGAACTGGGCAAAAGGCTGGAAATAGGCCTGAGTAGGACTTTAGTCTATCATAGGGACCACTCTTACTCAAACACACACATAAACATATACACACACACACAAAAACCCCAAACCATATACAGTAAGAATTTGAAAGTGCTAATTGACATAATCTGAATAAATAAAATGTTTGTAATTATTTCCTTCAGTGCCTGAGCATGTCTGACTGCAGTAATTGTCATGAAAGGGGACTTACAAAGCTATTCAGCTTTGACAAATGTAAAATTGAAACAGTAAAGTAATTTGTAGTTTAAGTCACACAGAATGTTTCTCTGTTTTAAGATAGATGAGTTTGTAGAATTTGCTATGCTTTTCAATGATTTTGAAATTTCATAACTTTGTACAATGCAATTTGTTCAAGATATCTCAATGAAAATTGAATTATGTCAAGAATAAATGTGCCATATTTCAACAAAACTGGTACACTGCAGGACAAGTTGTTTCATTTTGGAACGACGGACAGACAGGCAAACATGGTCTATCACAACAGGGGCAATATGCATTATATACGAGTGTGCCTAAAAAGGTGTATTAAAAATCTAACACTAAAACAGATGTATACATCATGAATAAAACTAAAATATCTAAACTGAACACAACATGAACAAATACTCACAATATATTTTGTTTCCATCTTCACCAGGGGAAGCTTTAAAATAAACCACAAATAGAATACTTACAATTTGATAAGAAAATGAATATAGCACACGCTTAAAAATTGTCAGAATATAAATAAAGAGAAAAGAACTTCCAGAAGCACATTTTTATTTCATTTATTTATTTCCTAATTCCACTTAATCTAATTCAAGACAGCAGGGAGCCAAAGCGTATTTCAAAAAGCCTAAGAGGTTCTCAGTGTACTACAGTCACACTTGGTGCTACTTCTTCCCATGAAAAAGTGAAAACAGATTTGGGGAGACTTTTAGAGTCAGCAATAACAGAATTCAGTCTGTTTCTCATTGGATTTCTTAGTGTGTAATTATGATATTGTGGAATGTGAAGGAGAAGGAGAACAACTAGTTGGCCTAGGTCATCAGAATTGTAACTTTGTTTGTTATAACTAACCATGGACCCCCAGAAGCCTTTTTCTCTGGCAGTGTGTAATCAGAATGTAAGTTTAATATGTCACTGTCCTCTGTACAAGTATATTTATAAATCTACTTTTCATTCTACTCACATGCACAGCTGATACAGAACCAGAATTAGTACAGGAGCTCATCATTCAGAACTACTAGACAAGGCATAAGATAGGACAGATAAAGACAGCTGGGGGAACCTGCAGTCAGACTGACAACCGCTGTATGCTATTTTTGTTTGTCAGCATTGTATCTTTGTTATCTTGTTTAGAATTGTATTATTCACCTAAGTGGGGGCCTGCACATGGAGAAAACAGTATGAAAGCGTTGGAAAACAGCCAAGTACCTTTGAAGCCGACGGACGGATGGGAGTTAACATCATCCGATCCGGAAAAATCCTTCCAACGCAGTGACAAAAATGACAGACTCTACGCATCCTAGGCCCCCACTCCCGAAGGTTCTTGCCATGGCTCCCTTCGTCTGTTATGCAGTGTAAACTGTCATTAAAGAAAGCTAAGTTATTTCTCCTATGTGATTTCTTACTGCAGTATCACAAAGGGAGGGATATCGCCTATTTATATTATATCTATATAGTTTCAGGTTATGTAACACGCCGCAATTACAAAAGAACTTATTCCAACAAGGGAGCTAACGTCCCATGCTGGATACACAGTGATGCTGACTTGAATTTTTGGATTTCTCAGTTATAGTGTCAATAAACTTTATATTGTGGTTTATATTTTATTTTTTATGTATCTGATTAAAATTACTGTTTTATTGTCTGTTTAATGTCCTCACAGGTGGCGCAGTGGTAGTGCTGCCGCTTTGCAGTAAGGAGACTGTGGAAGATTGTGGGTTCGCTTCCCGGTTCCTCCCTGTGTGGACAGCGCTTTGAGTACTGAGAAAAGCGCTATATAAGTGTAATGAATTATAATTATTAATTATTATTATAATGTATTCATGTGCTTATATGTAATGTGTTCCATTATAGTTGTAAATATATCCAAGTCTTCTGAGACTATATACTCAGTAAAGTGCAAAATAAAATGTACAAAACCTGGTTTGAACTGGTTTGAAATGAACTGAGAGTCCATCCATCACCGGGCACATTCATTTGTACTGTGTCACTTTAGGGAGCCTTTGATGCACTGGTAAAATTACATATGAATAAACAGGAAACATGTGGAAGATCATTTTTACAGCATGGATGCTGGGTCATGTGAAAAAGCGTTAGAGCTATTACTGCCAACAAAGACAGCCTGTCATTCCCAAAGTGATGTTACATTGGCCAATGATCTCAACACATTATTTGCTCACTTTGAATCTAGTAACCCTACTACACATGGAAAGATTATAACTACAGAGGATGCCAAGTCTCCCCACTTCAGACTGAGCATGTATGATGTACGGCGCACGCTGCAGAGGGTCAATCCACATAAAACTATTGGACCAGACGGAGTTTCAGGATGGGTGCTTAGAAACTGTGCTGAGCAGCTTGCTGAGGTATTTATAAATATTTTTAATCTCTCCTTGACGTTGGAAATGGTCACTGCATGCCTTAAGGCAGCCATTATTGTGGCAGTGCCAAAGAAAACCAACATTAATAACATGAATGACTATTGTCAAATCACTCTGACATGCTGCTGGATAACTCTTGACGGAGTTTGGATGCCCAACAAGCCGCTTTCACAAGACCACTTTCTGACATGGACACTGTCATTCAGGCAAGTTTTGTGATAAGCGAGCTAATTGCTAAGAAGCTGAAACCTTATTCAGAAGTAAAATTTGTGAAGGAGTGCCTTGTTGCTGCTGCATAGGTACTAGCACAAAGTACGATTGTGCCAAAATGTCAGTTTTTCTTGAAGAACCGTAGCAAAGCAAATTGAAAACTTACTGAAGGACACTGCAAGTAATTTCCAATTTTTATCTCTGGCCTGTGATGAAACAACGGATATAACAAATACTGCCCAATTAGCCATGTTTGTGCAAGGGATTAGTGCTGAGTTTGATACAAGGGAGGAATTGCTGTCTTTGCAAGCCATGAATGGCACTACTAAAGATGAGGATTTGTTTGAACAAGTTGTTTTAGCTATTAGCGAATTTGAACTACCATTTGAAAAATTAAATGGCCTTGCCACAGATGGAACCCCTGCCATGGTTGGCCTGCAAAAGGGACTAATAGCGTTGATTAAAAAAGAAATGAGTTGTCTCAGTCTCAATCCAAGTGATTTAGTCATATGCCACTGTATCATACATCAAGAAAGCCTGTGTGCACATTCATTGAAGCTCAAAAGTGTAATGACAACTGTCATTTGAGACTGCAATGAGAAGAGGTGGGGAAGGTAGAGCAATTTAAATACTTGGATTCAACACTCCAAAGCAAGGGATTGTGAAGCAGAGATGTGAAGAAGTGAGTGCAGGCAGGGTATACTGGGGAGAAGAATGGCAGGTGTGATTTGTGATAGAAGAGTATCTACTAAGAGTGTAAGGGAAGGTCTATAAAATGGTAGTGAGACCAGATAGGTTGTATGGTTTGGAGACGGTGGCACTGACAAAAAGACAGGAGGCAGAGCTGAAAGTGGTAGAGTTGAAGATGCTGCCATTTTTGGTAAGAGCAATGAGAGTAGACAGAATTAGGAATGAGTATATTATATGGACAACACAGGTACAACAGTTTGGTGAAAAAGTATGAGAAATGGTTTGGGCATGTGCAGAGGAAAGATGAGTGATACATCAGGAAAAGACTGTTGAGGATGGAAACTCCAGGTAAGAAGAGAAGAGGAAGGCCAAAGAGTGAGTTTTATAGATGTGGTGAAGGAGGGTATGAAGGCAGTCAGTGTGGCAAAATATTATGTGAAAGACAGGGATAGATGCAGACGGATGATCTGGTGACCTCTAAATGGGAGCAGCCAAAAGAAGAAGACTTATTTTAGATTTTGAATCTATTGATGTTGGTTGAGAGCATACAGTTGTGATTGGAAAGTCTCTTACCCACACATTTGATGTCCCTTGCTCCTTGGCACTGATTGGAAATTTGATTTCTTTTAGTTTAGGCATCATTGATGGGTGGTTGTGGAAAGACATGAATATACTCCATTGCATGCCAAATTGCAAAGTAAAGAATAATTTGATTGATTTCATTAAAATTTTGACATGAAGAAATCATGTCAAAATTAAATGGTATGGCATTTCAGTGTAGTTTATACCCTGGATTTCATTTTATTTTAGCATACATAGGCTGGATTAATTGTCACAAAATGTTCCTGATATACTGTAAGCTAATATAAGTGTGTGAGCGAGTGTGTGCTGAAATTGACTGTCTTCAAGTCTAGTGTTGGTTCCTGGGATAGTCTCCACCACTCCATGATCCTGAACAAGATAAATGAAAGTTAAGACAATAGATGGATCCAAACAAGAGAGATTCTTATTTGGGAAGTCAAAGAGAAAAGTCCTGTACAAAAATATTGACTGGGGCAGAAACGTATGATGGTTTATTCAGAATTTTATAGAATGAGACAAAACGCAGAGGTATTTTAATAAAACAACACCTACTTTCACAATGTATTGCTCATTTCAGTGTGTTAGACTAATAATAATAACTGTGTGAATATGTCCGTCTTTGTATTAATTTTACTCTAATATAATTTGGCACTTTTGCAAAAGATATGTATAAGAAAGCTATGACCCACAATAGACAGATATAGTACCTAGAGTTTTTAAATGTTCTTATCAAACACCCAGCTCTACTTTGCTCTTAATGCAGAATAGTTACCACAGAGTCTTCTTTATAGTACTAAAATGAACATCAGCTTACAGTTTAATTGGACACTTTTGCTTAGCTTTGTATTTGTTGCTTTTCTCACTGTATTGAAAAAAACATTTATTTTACAGTCACCCAATTGCTGTACTACCTATTCAGTCATGTTAGATACAGTAATATCTCTTTGATTACATTCTATAAAAAGGATAATTTCACTCTCTCTCAGGCTATATCATACTCTTTTATCCTCCTTATTCTGTAATTTAGTTGCAGCAATTTCTGGCAGCAACCTATTTATAAAAGGAGGTAAACCAAACATAAACCAATACGAGATTATGTTAACCTGTTAAATATTGTAATAAGTAGTAATGATTAAAAATGATATCCACAGATCCATTTTCAAATGCACTACATTCCATACAGAGGTATAGGGATCCAGAGCCTATTCAGACTTCATTGGGTAAAATGCATGAAGGTAATGTGAATTTTAGATGTTTTTAAAAATAATGCACCATTATAATAATCTACTGTAATTATATATAACATCCTAAGCCTAAAAGTGCAATGATTTTATGTCACGTTTTTTTGTCATGCTTTAAATCAAGCTTATTTTAAAACCTACATACTGTATATATGTTTGGTATCATTCTTTTCAGAATTTATCGGACTTTAATGTAATGTTGTTAGATTTTCAGATTCTTATTCCGTTTTTAAATTATAAACTAGAGACTTTGTGCCAGAAGATTTAACCACACCCACGGCCGGAAATAAAAGGCAAAGAGTAGGACAACTGCTAAATGTTCGAAGCACTGTATGAGATGCAGATCAGGTGGCACAGCAGCAGCAGCAAGCCAGCAGCTGATCAAGCAAAGAAGAGGTAAAAAAGAATTGTATTTGTTTCCCATTGTTTCACCATTTAAGACGGGGTTTTGGAGGAACGATTGAGTCTCCTTGAGGTGCGTTCAGCCACCCTCTTCACAATACAAGCAGCAGAAACGCTAATTACTGAAAGAATTACTGTAATATTTCGTAATCTACATTTTTTTAACAACACAACAATAACTTACTAAAATTCTAAATTTTCTTCCTTTTTTAATTGACTTTAATTGAATTTTAAAACAATACGTCATCATTAAATATAGCTAATACTGCATTTTCTACTATTTTATTGTATTCTTGTTTTCATTCAAGTTTTGGCATTATAAGAAAATAAAGAATTAATTATTATGGGTTTCTTTCATTATTTCACTTTTACTCAGAATTATAAGAATTATTAGTTATTCCAAAAAATATACTTCTGAGTTTGAACAAGTAAGGCAAATAGTTACCAGTAGTTGTCAGATGCGCTGCCATGTCCCCAGCATGATTCTGCAATGCTGAACTGGTCATTTGGTTTCCTGGAGCTAAAACAAATGAAATCATTCCAAAATATTTCAGTTTTGGTTTACACTTATTTAATTACATTATACAGTATTTGATCTTGGGCTGTTTTTAGAATCCCAAATTAACACAAAAAGATAATCCAATGTGCTAGCTGTTCAGGTACAAACAATTAAAATTCAGGCTACTGCATCAAGAATAGATATTGTAATTAAATTTAAGTGTAATGAGACTCATTTAGGAAAACAAATCATGATATAGGACTATTTTTGACCATAGACAAAGGAAAATTTCAATTTTAAAGTCATCTTAGTGAAAGAAGTGTCAGCTATGCAACTTAATTAAACATCAATGGAGGACTAGTGAACCACAATCGATCGTGGGGGCTATGGATGAGTTTTCTTCAAAGTCACCCACTTTCCTCCCACAGTCCAAAGACATGCAGGTTAGGTCGATTGGCGATTCTGAATTGGCCCTAGTGTGTGCTTGGTGTGTGGGTGTGTTTGTGTGTGTCCTGCGGTGGGTTGGCACCCTGCTCAGGATTGGTTCCTGCCTTGTGCCCTGTGTTGGCTGGGATTGGCTTCAGCAGACCCCCGTGACCCTGTGTTCGGATTCAGCGGGTTGGAAAATGGATGGATGGATGGATGTTTTTTTTGTCATCTATTTGTAATCCAAAAGTCTGGACTTTCTGTGAAGTGTGTCACCACCTTAAAAATAAGCAAGCCATGATGAGGAAAATAAAATAACATTAAAAATTAATAACAATAAAAAGACTATATCAATAAGGAAACAAACAGCACAGAAAGAAAGTAAATGATTGAAAATGGATGTGATATCCCATACATATCTTAGATAATATTGCTTGTGCTACAACTTTTCTTACTCAGCTGAAAGAATTCTAACCACACCCCAAAACGCAATGAGAAAGTAATGTCTTATACAACATAAAAGTATAAAGAAATCTACTTTCAATTCCAGCACAAAATGTAAGAATTTGACAAGAATTCATTAATGCTTGGCATTCTTTTGATGTTTACATATATTAAATTTGGGTTTTTTATTCACATAGCTGTGTACACTAGATAGAGGATGAGTGTTGAGTTCTAAATATAATTTTAAACATTTATGGGCATTATTTTTTTTTCTTGACTGAACCATTTTTTTACTCATTGTGATGTGATCTATAAACCTAACACTTAATGAAGAAATTTATGATTTAATTTAAGGAATATTTAATGCAGTTTTTTTTTTTTTAACTTAAACCAACCATAAATGCACACATGTATTCATTCTGCCAGCATAGAAATGGCCTCCTGCTACACCTTCACAACCTTAAAGAAAGCAACTCGACCTCTGTGTTTGGTAGAGTAACTCTGCACTGCCAACTCCTGACTAAAATATATTGCAAACATTTGCAAGCCCTTCTTGGATTCTCTCTTATTCTAAATAACAAATCAGAAACTACTAAAACAGTTTGGATACTGGCATATCGTTGCCTGCTTATTAACTTACAAAAGCTATTTTTTTAACTTTTTAATTTAGTTCCCATGGATGCCCAAAAATATAGTGGCTTGTCCTTAATTACTTTCACCCACTGAGCCCTAGGCACTACAAAAGAAACAGCAGTCACAACATTTGTTATTAATTTTTTATCTGCTGCTTCTTTTACTGTTTCCAAAGTTATATAATGATTTTCTCCACTGCTTGGATATAAAGTACATAACATTTTTAAACAACTAACGTTGTAAGACAAAGAAAGTTCTTTAGTTATTTGTGCTCATCCTAATCATAGACATAAACTGAAGCATTTTAACTCCTTAGAATGGGTAGCACCAGGTCCATAAAAAAATATCTCTAATCAGGAAAGCTTTATTGAACTAAAGTTAATGATTTAAAATCACTCATTGACACTGAGTTGACAAAATGTACTCTTCTTCAGCAACAGCCCAGCTTAGTATACTGACTGCAATGCGACTATATGCCAGACCAGGTAGCATTCAGCAGTTTACTTTCATTTACCATACTAAGTAGCAGTATCATGGCAGAACTCACCTTTAAATTGTCAACATTTTACGGAGTATATTCACTATAATACATTGTTTGCTGAGTCTCTTATGGTTGTTTCACTCACATTATGTCTAGTTTGCAGGTTTCACTAATTTATCAGTTTCTTCACATATAAGTAGAGGCAGTCATAGAGCAGGTATAGAATTGAAAATTTGCTTTCTTATGACATTGTTCAGATTATTTATTTTTGTATGAATGCCAACCATCATCTTCATGCGATTCCATAATGAGCCCAGGTTATCAGTACACAGTTCATTCTCTGTCCTGTCATTATACTTCAAACTTGCCTGCTTTATTTCATGTTTCACCTCCTTCTGTAATTCTTTCTGTTTGGTTAATGCTCCATGTTTAAATTCCCCATTTTTTCAGGTTATCATTCTTTTACATCTCTGGTAAGCCACAGCTTGTTGTTAGGGTATATTTTGTTTGATTTCATGGGCATTATGGCTTCTTCACAAATTGCATATAACAGTGTACTGTGTGTGTTAGTGAGTGCAGCAAGACAGAAGTTCCATGTCTTTCATGCACACTTTTTCTGTAACCATTACTGTTTTACAACATTGTTTATTTATATAAAGGCAGACATTTCCACCTTGTGACTTACCGGTGATGGCTGTGTCTTTGTCCAAATGAATTGGTGCCCCAAATATATGAATCGTCAAGTGGTCATCTGAATCGTTTCCATTTAGCCAAGTTTCTGTAATTGCCATAACACACACATCTCTGTAATTGGTCTGAAAGGATGCACACATTTTCCATTATAATAGTTGGTAAAGGTTCCATGACTATTATAACAAGTTACTCTGTTAATAATAGTGCTGAGCTTCGCTGAGAAATCAGGTGGTAGATACATGTGTTCAGGTGAGATCCATTTTAACAGGTGCTCTCTCCTGTAGAAAATCCGTGTATGCTGATTAGGAGGGGTAGCGTGAAGACCCCAGATCAGACAAAAGTAAATCTAAATGAAAAAGTTAACAATAAACCTAAATTTGTTTACTCAGCTACACTATTGAGCCTCAAAAAAAGGATTAGGTAGGCAAATTATATATATATACTAGCAAAATACCCGCGCTTCGCAGCAGAGAAGTAGTGTGTTAAAGAGGTTATGAAAAAGTAAAGGAAACATTTTAAAAATAACGTAACATGATTGTCAATATAATTGTGTTGTCATTGTTCTGAGTGTTGCTGTCATATATATATACATATACACATATACACACACATATACACACATATACAGATATATTATATATACATATACACATATATTTTTTATATATAGATTTTATATATATATATATATATATAATATATATATATATATATATATATATACACATACATACATACATACATACATACACACACATAGATGCACTTACAATAACATAGAAATCAATATAAACAACATTAACATCATTATCATATGAGAATATGAAGTAATATATAAGAAGCACATTTCATATAAATATAAATTATTAAACAGTAAAATCTTCTTCTATAATTTGCTACCGTGGCTTTTCGTTGGTCTGTCCAGGATTTTAAATCAGCTGTAGCTTGCAAACCGTTTCACCTATTGACTTGAAATCTGGTACACATATAATACGTCACGTCTGCTATCCGCTTTATGGGTGATGATTGTATTACTCTTTTATGTTTATTTTATTTTAGAATCAACTCCTATCTGCGCACACCAGGGCGGCCGTGGGCAGATGCGTATGGTGTATTCACTCCATGTTATCGTGCATTGCGCTGTCACTGGTATTTTGATAAAAGAATTAGAACAATATATAAGAAGCGTATAAATTATTAAACAGTAAAACATTAACATTTAAGAAGTAAAGTTACATTGAGTACTACTGCAGTGCCTTCGGGTATACCTCATTTTTTGTTTGCCCATTACATGCTTAAATGTATACATTTTTTGGTGTACCTACCCGAGAACACGCGACATATAACCGAGCGTGGGAGAAGCATGGATTTTAAACACGCGTTGAGTTCATCTGTAGGTCTCCCTCGTGGAATAACTGGTAATGTTTGAGTAAAATGTACAGCGAGTAAAACGACATTACCTCCTTTTTTTTTTTTACGATCTCTGAGATCTTGCTTTTTTCGGTTCAAGGCTTCATAAGCTCTTTTATGTGCCATGGTGTACTTAATAAGTACTCATCTTTGAATGTTGCAAGACTTTCGCCTTGTATGTAGATCGGGGAAATTACATTCATTGCATTCCTAGTCTGAATCACAATCTGATTGTATGGGTGCTTACCTGGCACTGTAGGGTTGCCACCCGTCCTTTAAAATACGGAATCGTGCCGCGTTTGAGAATGAAATTGCGAGTCCCGTTTTGAATCAAAACTGGACGGGATTTATCCCGTATTTTTTTATCATTTTTTTTTTAAAGCAGCGTGTCATGCAAATCATCCCACACGCATTTTATGAAGATGCCTCCTTTCCTACTTTTGATTGGGTAATACTTGATGTCATCGTTAGTTTGATTGGTCTTTTTAACTGTCCAGTGAGGAGGGCGTGTCTTTTAAGTAGAGTCTGGAAAGTGTTGGCACTGAGATGTGGCGTGAGCGCCATAGTTGAAGCCCCTAACGTTGTGGTCAGCAAGTTGGCTAACATCCGCCATGTGCCGTCTTTCAGTTGCGAGAAGCAGATCATAGAATGGTTGAAACTGTTGCCCCTAACGTTGCGCCACGGCGTGTGGTTCGTTTATACCTCGTGTCTTCTCATTAAACTTTTATCTCGCGAATATGTTATTGCAATCCGCAGCGGGAGCGTTTCTATAAACTTAATTTAAAGTTACGTTTTACACCGTGCTTTGTTTCCCTTATGAACATGCTTGTATGCTTCACTCGCTCCGTTCTCAATTGTTTAATTAATTTTTTGCTCTTTGCTGTTTCCGGCTCTTCCTCCATTTCTCCCTACTTCGTTCTTTTATCTCGCGAATATGTTATTGCAATCCTTAACGGGAGCATTTCAATAAACTGATTGAAAATAGTTTTGCATTTACCTTTTTAGTAAAAGGCGAGCTTTTAAGCCTGAGAAATCACCCCGTAAATGCACACGTTTAATTGCACATGTGTTAATATGTATGCTTACACAGTATTAAAAGACAGTCAAAAATTAACGTCATTTACCTCGTTCCCGCGTGTGTCTCGTGCTGTAAATCTCTTCCTTGTTTTTAGTTCACGTGATTACGTAGGAGGCGTGATGACGCGATACGTGACTCCACCTCCTCCATTACAGTGTATGGACAAAAAATATGTTCCAGTTATGACCATTACGCTTTGAATTTCGAAATGAAACCTGCCTAACTTTTGTAAGTAAGCTGTAAGGAATGGGCCTGCCAAATTTCAGCCTTCCACCTACACGGGAAGTTGGAGAATTAGTGATGAGTCAGTCAGTCAGTGAGTGAGTGAGTCAGTCAGTCAGTCAGTGAGGACTTTGCCTTTTATTATTATAGATATATATATATATATATATAATATATATATATATATATATATATATATATATATATATATATATATATATTCACGGCATTCGTAGTCTATGTCACAATCTGATTGTATGGGTGGTTACCTACGAGGTAACGCTTGTGGTTGGCCAGCAATCTGCTAACATCCGCCACGGTGCCCTCAGTTTGTGAGGAGCAGATCATAGAATGGTTGAAATAGTTTACTGTCAAATAAATGCAAAGAGTACGCGACACGTGTTTCGCCCTCATTCTGGGCTCATCAGGCGTACACACTCCACTGCACTCCCTCTCGGGTATCGAACCTCGGACATCAGCGCCACAGGCGATGCCCCTAACGTTGCGCCACGGCGTGTGGTTCGTTTATTTGACAGCATGTAGATCGGGGTAAGCGTTACCTGGTAGGTAACCACCCATACAATCAGATTGTGACATAGACTATGAATGCCGTGAATGTAATTACCCCGATCTACATGCTGCCAAATAAATGAACCACACGCCGTGGCGCAACGTTAGGGGCATCGCCTCTGCCGCTGACGTCCGAGGTTCGATTCCCGAGAGGGAGTGCAGTGGAGTGTGTACGCCTGATGAGCCCAGAATGAGGGCGAAACACATGTCGCGTACTCTTTGCATTTATTTGACAGTAAACTATTTCAACCATATATATATATACAGTGATCCCTCGCTATATCGCGCTTCGCCTTTCGCGGCTTCACTCCATCGCGGATTTTATATGTAAGCATATTTAAATATATATCGCGGATTTTTCGCTGCTTCGCGGGTTTCTGCGGACAATAGGTCTTTTAATTTCTGGTACATGCTTCCTCAGTTGGTTTGCCCAGTTGATTTCATTGGCAGATGGCTGAGAAGCTATCCAGCTTACTTTCTCTCTTCCTCTCTCTCTCTCTCTCTCTCTTGCGCTGACGTAGGGGGGTGTGAGCAGGGGGGCTGTGTGCAGCTGCTTCCTGAAGGACAGGCTGCACGGAGCTTCGCATACTTAAAAGCTCAAAGGGCACGTATTGATTTTCTGTGGCTCTCTCTCTCTCTTCCTGCTCCTGACAGAGGGGGTGTGAGCTGCCGCCTTCAACAGCTTTGTACCAGCGGTGCTTCGCATACTTAAAAGCCAAAAAGCCCTATTGATTTTTTTTTTGACTGCTTGCTTTGCACTCCTTTGAAAAGGAAGATATGTTTGCATTCTTTTAATTGTGAGACAGAACTGTCATCTCTGTCTTGTCAAGGAGCACAGTTTAAACTTTTGAAAAAGAGACAAATGGTTTGTTTGCAGTGTTTGAATAACGTTCCTGTCTCTCTACAACCTCCTGTGTTTCTGCGCAAAATCTGTGACCCAAGCATGACAATATAAAAATAACCATATAAACATATGGTTTCTACTTCGCGGATTTTCCTATTTCGCGGGTGGCTCTGGAACGCAACACCCCGCGATGGAGGAGGGGATTACTGTATATATATATATATATATATATATATATATATATATATATATATATATATATATATATATATATATATAAAAATCTAACAAAAGATTTAAAAAAAAGACATGGAGTGAGACAATTCTACTGCTGTGACTATGAGCACAGCACCTCTTTAATGTCATCATCATGAGACAGGGACCATGGCACAGATTTTGCTGGCATTTCATTAACTTGTACTGGGGATCTGTTCGCCATCAGCAGAGGCGATCGAAGATGAAAAAGACGAAAATATACAAGTTGGTGTAACAACTGTTAAGGTAAAATTGAAACAATAAACTAATTTGTAGTTTAAGTTACACAGAATGTTTCTCTTGTTTTAAGACAGATTAGTTTGTAGATTGTCCAATGCTTTTCAAAGGGAGAATTTGAAATTTCAGAACTACAGCAAGATTTGTTTAAGATAGCTCAATGAAAATGTTGACATATTTCTTTCAAGAATAAGTATGTCACATTTCAACAAAACTGGTACACTGGGGAACGAGTTGTTCTTGAACCATGGATCCCCAGAAACTTTTTTCTCTGGCAGTGATGCTGACTTGAGTTTAAATACTTGGGATTAACAGTACAGAGTAATGGGGATTGTGGAAGAGAAGTGAAAAAGAGAGTGCAGGCAGGGTGGAATGGGTGGAGAAGAGTGTCAGGAGTAATTTGTGACAGATGGGTATCAGCAAAAGTGAAAGGGAAGGTCTACAGGACGGTAGTGAGACAAGCTATGTTATATGGGTTGGACACGGTGGCACTGACCAGAAAGCAGGAGACAGAGCTGGATGTAACAGAGTTAAAGATGCCAAATTTGCACTTGGTGTGACGAGGATGGACAGGATTAGAAATGAGTACATTAGAGGGACATCTTAAGTTGGGAGACAAAGTCAGAGAGGTGAGATTGCGTTGGTTTGTACATGTGCAGAGAAGAGATGCTGAGTATATTGGGAGAAGGATGCTAAGGATAGAGCTACCAGGGAAGAGGAAAAGAAGAAGGCCTAAGAAAAAGTTTATGGATGTGGTGAGAGAGGACATGCAGGTGATGGGTGCAACAGAATAAGATACATAGGACAGAAAGATATGGAAGAAGATGATCAAGTGTGGCAACCCCTAATGGGAGCAGCTGAAAGAAGAAGAAGAAGTGATGCTGACTTGAGTTTTTGGATTTCTCAGTTATAATGTGAATAAGCTTTATATTGTGATATTTTTTTTTACTTTTTATGCATGACACACAACTGTATTTATAAATAGTGCCTGAGGACCCTGACTCTCTTGGTTCACTTACCCAATGCCTTACTTGTGTTTCTGAGTGTATGAGTAGTAATTTTCTCAAATTAAATAAGGAGAAAACAGAAATCTTAGTGGTTGGCAAAAATGAATACATACAGTGAGGGTATTGCAAATAAACTTGATCCATTAGGCTTAAAAGTCAAGACAGAGGTAAAGGATTTAGGGGTAATTATTAACTCTGACCTAAATTTTTAATCACATATTAATCAGATTACCAGGACAGCATTTTTTCACTTAAGAAAAATAGCAAAAGTTAGATCCCTTATAACTTTGCAAGATGCTGAAAAATTAGTTAATGCTTTTGCTTTAGTCGAGTAGATTATTGTAATGCACTCCTCTCAGGACTACCCAAAAAAAGACATCAATCAGTTGCAAGTAGTGCAGAATGCAGCTGCCAGAATCTTAACTAGGAAAAGAAAATCCAAGCACATCTCTCCAGTTTTGATGACACTACATTGGTTACCCTTGCCATTTAGAATTGATTTTAAAATACTGCTTGTGGTTTACAAAGCCTTAAATAATCTCGCTCTGTCATATATTTTGGAATGCCTTTCACCTTATTCTCCAAATGATAACCTTAGATCAGGAATGTCCAAAGTCCGGCCCGCAGGCCAATCATGTGTTATTTTTAGTCCACAGACACAGACAGAATAAATAAATCATACCAATTCAACATGCAGTTTCTCTTTTGAACTCATGGTGGCAGCACTTTATAACAGAGTTTGCCAACTGCCATAAAACCTCAAACAGAAAAAGATTGAATGATGGACCAATCACAGCTCTCGCTGGACACGCGATGCTGTGGGTTCTGGGAGGGTTTAACACCAAGGATTCTGCAGGTGTATGCTGCCAGTTTGAAGGTACACTGTACGGTTGTGTAAAATTTGCTGTGACCCTACAACTGTCATGGCTACAGCAAGTAAAAAAAGGAAAGTTGATAATGAAGAACACCATTTCCAGGCAAGGTGAAAGTTACAATATTTTTTCACTGAAAACCGAAACTACTGTGTCTGCCTAATTTGCCATGAGACTGTTGCTTTCTATAAGGAATATAATGTGAAGCGACACTACGAGACAAAACATGCTATAGTACATATGACAAGCTATCAGAGATTGACCGTGCTGAAAATGTGAAGCAACTCAAGGAGAGCTTAGCGGCCCAGCAGCAGTTCTTTACCTTGGCCCATGAGTCAAATGAAAACATCACCAAAGCTAGCTATGAAGTGGCTATGTTAATTGCTAAACATGGAAAACCTTTTACAGAAGGCGAGTTTGTTAAAGACTGTCATGAAAATAGCAGAACACATTTGCCCCGAAAAGAAGAAAGACTTTGCCAACATTTTCCTCTCTCGTAACAGTGTGGCACGGAGGATTGAAGAGCTGTCATCAGATGTTAGAAGACAACTGGGAGACAAATCAACAAATTTAGATTTTTTTCTTTAGCCTGCGATGAAAGCACAGATGCATCAGACACTGCTCAGTTAGTGATTTTTTAGAGAGGTGTTGATGGTGACATAAATATAACAGAAGAGATGCTGGACCTCAAAAGCCTCAAAAGCCAAACAAAAGGAACCGATTTATTCCATAATGTTTGTTCAGCTGTTGATGACATGAAACTACCATTGAGCAAGCTTAGTGGGATTATTACAGATGGTAAGATTTGATCATGTCATGAATCCAATGGTAAAGGCAATTAATTTCATTCATTCTAAAGCTCTATACCACCGCCAGTTCCAGCAGTTCCTGCTTGACATCCAGGCTGAATATGGAGATGTAATATATCACAACGACGTGAGGTGGCTCAGCAGGGGTTCAGCACTGCAGCGATTTTTCTCTCTTAAAGGGGAAATTGGACAGTATTTGGCTGAAAAGAAACAGCCAATGCAAGAACTGTCAGATACTGAGCGGATAGCAGACTTGGCTTTTTTGGTTGACATAACAAAGCATCTGAATGTGCTGAACGTTAGCCTTCAAGGACAAAACGCAGTAGTGAGCCAACTATATTCACACATAAAGGCCTTTATAATGAAACTGCAACTTTTCCAGAGACACTTGTCACAAACAGAGCCCTGCACCACACATTTCCCAGCTTTGCGGGATGTCATGGTTGGTAATATGGGTGTGCAAACAAAGAGGTATGCAGTAATCATTGCATCACTTGCTAGCGAGTACAACGACCGCTTTCGAGATTTTGTCGCAATTGAAAAGGACTTGTTGCTATTCTCTTCTCCTTTCAGTGTGTACCCTGATGAGGCTCCAGCTCACCTACAGCTAGAGCTAATTGAGCTTCAGTGTTTCAACGAGTGCCGACAGCAGCAGCTCTCTGTCATGCCTTTTTACCGGCAGCTGGATAAAGGCAAGTTTCCAAAAATGCGAACATTTGCAAAGAAAATGTTGAGCTTGTTTGGCTCTACATATTTATGTGAGCAGACTTTCTCTTTCAGTTCTGAACTTAAACAAGAACCGCTTGAGATCAAGACTTAGTGACTCCCACCTATGTGATATTTTACGCATGTCTGCTACTGCTCTCGATCCAGACCTGGCCTGTGTACTGAAATCCAGATCTCAGTTTCACCCTTCACATTAGTGTCAATAGCTTACCTGTTGCTCTGTTATCAGAATTAGACACAGCTGTATTTTACAGAGTTTCTGAATGTTTTAAATTTTTCTAGAAATTCAGATAACTTGTATGCTGTGATCTGTATATCTAAATGCTTACATTTGCATATTTTTTCTTTTGCTGTGTGAAAATGACAACATTAAATAACAGAATATTCATATGCATCTTTTATTGTTTAAAATTATGTCATCAGGGGCTGTTGGCCCTCGGGCACTTTCACATTATCAAATCTGGCCCTCCTTGAAAAACGTTTGGACACCCCTGCCTTAGATCTTCAAATAAGTGTCTGGTTATAATTTCAAGAGCTAAATTTAAAGGAAGTGGTGTGGCAGCCTTCCGCTGTTAAGCACCTAAAATCTGGAATAGCTAACTATTAGAAATTTGCCATGCTAATATGGTGGAGCAATTTAAAAAAACTGCTAAAAACCAATTATTTTAACATGACTTTCTCCTAGCTACATATTAGTGTAAACCTAATATTCTGTATATGCATAGAATTATCATTTTTATCATGGCTCCACACTCCATACTAACCCCTACTTTCTCTGCTGTTCTTTTTCCAGTTTTCTGATTGCCACCACCTCAGAAGGGCAGATGTGCACATGGACATCACTATCTAATTCTTCCACATGAAACCTGAAAACCATGAGGACTGATTTAGATCATTTATGTTAGGTTCAGTGCTTAGTGGGGGCTGGGCAGTCTCGTGGCCTTGGAACCCCTGCAGATTTTTTGTTTTTGTTGTATGTTGCTTTGTGTTGCGCCCAGGCTCATGTAGATACATTGTTTCATCTCTCTATGTATCTGTACACAGTGGCTGATGACAATAAAGTGACCTTAACCTTGGTATATATTTCAATCTTTGTGCAATTTGACATATTAGGAGCTTTTGATACATTGGTAACATTAGATATGAATATCAAGGATTTCCAGGTCTTATTATTAAGTATTCAATATCCATAGAAATATGTCTCACTTAAACTAACTCTTCTCATTCCAAAGTGAAGTTATTTTACTAGTCCACACTGCACAAATGAATAACCACTTTACTGATGCTTTGCAAAAAGTTACTAATACCAAAAGAAGTCTTTGGTAAAGTCTTGTTAAATAAGAGTAAATGAGTAATAAGTGCATTTTTGCCATACCAAAACTAAAGTGTCACCTATAATTCAAGATAAAGCAAATGTACAGTACAGAAAAATCCAAAAGAATTTAAATTATCTAAGCATATTAAAGTAGATTGACAATAACTACTGATAAAGTTAGAATGGTACGGAGCACAATGACTCAAAAGAGGCTGATTCAAGTAGCAAAATTGCAGTAACATACTGAGATTCAGGATTCTTAGATGTGTTCTTCTTTGAAGATGTTTAACTGTCTACAGTGTAATTATAATTGGCACACTGATTTTGTAAAACACCGAATTGGACATATATATTTTTTTTATTTTTATTAATTTTTATTGTAATCATTCCATACAAATAGATCAATTTATAACCAAACAAAATTGAAGACAAATCAAACCCCACCGGAGAAGGAGAGCTTAGCCAAAGGAGAATTGCTTAGGGCTTTTTAATAAGGCAACAATAAACAAAAGAAAAGGAGAAATAAATATATATGTAAATAAGAGATGGAGAAGGGAATTAAATGCAATAATTGTTATTTCTCTTATTCTAAAATAATATTGGTTAGATCCTGCCAGGTTTTGAAAAAAATTTGTACAGATCCTCTAACTGAGAATTGATTTTTTTCCAATTTCAAATAATATAAAACATCGGGTTTCCCACTGACTTATCAGAGGAGAGTTAGGATTCTTCCAATTTAACAGAATAAGTCTGCGTGCCAAAAGTGTAGTGAATGCAATCACCGTTTTGCTTGTCCTTCTCCACTTCAAGTCCGTCAGGAAGAACACCGAACACAGCTGTTAATGGGTTAGGAGGGATTGTGATACAAGGCTGTCTGAAAGGCACTTAAAAATTTTGGTCCAAAATGATGTTACTTTGGTGCAGGCCCAGAACATGTGCGCCAGTGAGGCAGGAGCTTGGTTGCAGCGTTCGCAGGTTGGATCTTGCCTGGAAACATTTTGGACAGTTTTAAGCGAGACAGATGAGCTCGATATATAATTTTTTAGTTGAATAATTCTATGCTTTGTGCATATGGAGCTTGAGTGAATTCTCTGCTTTGCTACCTTCCACTCCTTTTCTGAAATATTGATTAAGAGATCTTCTTCCCAATGTCCTCTTGGATCTTTGAAAGGTAGGGACTCTAATAAGATTTTATATAATGCGGAAATGGTGTTTAATTCCTCGAAATTGAGCAGTATTTTTTCCAGCATTGTGGAGGGTGCAAGGTGGGGGAAATCAGGCAATTTCTGTTTAACAAAACTTCTAATTTGAAGATAGTGAAAGAAATGTGTAGCTGGGAGGTTGAATTTTGAACGTAATTGGACATATTTATTTAAATTTGGGTTTCCTGCCTATTAAGAACAAAGGGTGAAAATGCTTCTTCTTAAAGTGCAATGTTTAATTCAAAAGCGACATCTGTAATCAGTGCAAAAAAATAACTAATGATGATTGCTATCAATGTCATCATCATGGTTGTTTCCATTACACCTATGCTTACATACAGTACATACATGCATAACTACATTTCAGCAATATACTGTAATCTTATACATACATAAGGACTGAGGTCACAAGAAGAATAATTTTTTCTGACAACTAAAGAAAATATTAAATAATAGCAATCTGAGTACTGCAAAGAAAGCAGCTTCAGTAGGCTAATAAAATGTGTTACTAACAGATACAGTGTTGGTCCAGAATATGTATTCCATGCTAGCAGAAAGGATGTGTTATAATTATTTGACTGATTATTTTTTAGAATAAAGGGACTGTCATAATTGTATAAATGGAGTGCTACAGTCTCATGAAAGTGAAATAAACCTATAGATGGACAAAAGACGTGTTTTTGGTGTTAGTACTTGCTATTAGTATTCCTGACCTATTTTCCTGGCTTTGACTTTGATAACATTTATATTTTGGTGAACGATAAGATGGACCGTCAGTAACTTGAGGCAACAGTATTGACTTGGAACTACGATCTTGTAGGAATTCAAGTGTCATGGCTAAACAAAACTGACAGAGAGGAATATAATATTAGTGGCTACACATGCTTCAGGAAAGACAGACAGGCAAGGAAGAAAAGGAGGGCGTATGGTACTGTATGTGAAAAATAATATTTAGGCCCACATCTTCAAGATGGAAGAAGGAAACACATCAGAATCACTGTGTGTTAAGCTAGTAAGGAAGAAAGGCAGAGATCTAGTTATTAGAGTTTGCTGCATGTCACGAAATTCTGATATGTTAGATAATAACATTATTTAATCAAATAAGATATATGTGCATCAAAGAGGACACAGTGGTCATGGATGATTTTAACTTTTCGAATACTGAATATTCCTATGGGATATATAAAACAAGAAAATGGTAAAACTTGAGATAATCTTTGAAAATACACAAATGTGCACTGAAACAAAGACTTTTAACTTGAGGAAAATAGACTTTATGGGGATGAGGAAATATCTACGAAACATCAAATGGGAAAGCAAAAACTCAGCAAGTATGAATGTCAGTTGGTTTCACTTCAAAGGTTTTCTGATCTAGGCTCAAAATAACTTTATTCTGTAAAGCAATAAAACAGGCTAAATAATCTGCCAAAATGGATAAATAGGAGTATTTGTAAAAAACTAAAACTGAAATGATCACTGTACAAGAAAATTTAAAAAGCCAGACAATTTTGATGTAGAGGTGTAGCAACACTACAACTTAAAGGACTCTATTTCTCAGCTGCCAAAAGGGTACTGCCCTGATTGGACATTTAAGGAGAATGCAGGACTGCTGGGAACAAGAGGATCTGGCAGGAATCTTAAAAGGCAGTTGCCTTAGCAATAAAGGAGTTCAGTATTTTGTGTTTGTGATCACCCATCTGTCTTGTCTACAATACCACCTGTGGAATATCGTTTTTATCTTGGATCATCTTACCTGTAAGGATGTATGGACTGTCTTGTGCCTGCCTGTCATATGAGTAGTATTGGATTGGTCATCGTGCTTCATCAGAGGGAGTGTTCCCAAATCTCATCAGCCCTCATCACATCAGGACTACCGGTAGGACTGATTGATACATTATTTACAGAATGCTGATCCCTGGATTGTAATTTTTCCTCCATTTCATTTCATTCATTACTGCTGCATTTGGAATGTGTTAAGGACTTTGTTGTGAGTGTTTATTGTTAGATGTTTATTGTTCTGTTGGTATTTGGTATGATCGTGGTGGAAAGGGAGTGTTATCTGTCTATTTGCTTCTTACAATTTTGTTTCATTTAATATACAGCTTTATTAGTTTATATACTGCATTTCATGTTTCTGTGTGTGAGTGGTATGAGTCGAGCCAAGGCTGGGTGCATTCCTTAGGTCCCCACCAAACAAATAAACAAATCACCATCCCTACAGCGGTGTGAATCTGAGAGGCTCTGGACTGCTACAGAGGAATGGCGGAAACTACAGCAAGAGATCAAAAAAAAGCATTCAAAACGTCAAAAGAGAAATTGAAATAAAAACTGCTAAAAAGGCAAAATGAACAGCAAGCATTTCTTCAGATCTACTCTAAGAAAAGGATGATAAAAGAGAATTTAAGAAAACTTAGTGACACCGATGGAGAAATCATTGAAAATGAGAAGAAAATAGCAAATGAATTGAACAAATATTTCACCCAAGTATTTATAAAGGAAGAAACAATTGGAACACCTCATGCAGAGGTAAAAACTATCTCTGAGTTCATAGATTTTAAAACAGGAAAGTCAGATGTGCTTCCAGCCCTCAATATGTTAAAGACTAACAAAACCCCTGGACCTGATTGGATCTTACGAATTGCATTGAAAGAAATGGAAGATGTCATCTATAAAGCCTTACTAGACATATTTTAGCAATCACTTCAAAAAGGAGAAGTACCTGAGGACTAGAAAGTTGCAAATGTAATGACTTCAGTCTTTAAGAAGGAAGACAAAAAGGATCCTAGTAATTATAGACCAATTAGTCTTACTTCTGTGCCATGTAAAATTATGGAAACTATAATAAGAAATAAATTGTTATTTTCATGTAGGTGTTATTCTATTCTAAATAACATGGGTTTATGAGAGGATGGTCCTGCCAAACCATTTTTTCAGATTTTTTTGAAGGAGTAACCAAAACAGTTGACAAAAACAAAGAATACAATCATTTTCTTGGTCTTTCAAAAAGCATTTTATACAGTCCCACTCCAAAGAATAATTCAGAAACTAGATGTTCTAGGAATCAGAGGTAACCTGCAAACCTGGATCTCTAGCTGGTTAACCATCAGGAGACAAAGGATCCAGATAAGAAGAGAATCATCAGTGGAGTCCCTCAGGGGTCTGGCCTTGGACCATTACTTTTTCTGATTTATATTAATGAATTGATTCTGGTATAGCTAGTAAACTTGTTAATTCGCAGACAACACTAAAATTCAAGAGATGGCAGGTACTGAGGAGGCAGCAAAAAGAATTCAAAATGACCTGAAAACTTTCAGAACTGGGAGAACACCTGGAAAATGCAGTTTAATGTACAAAAGTGCTACACATGGGCAAAAGAAATATCAATTATAAATGCAAGAAGGGAGACACTGTCATACAGGAAGCAACCTCTGAAAAGGATTTAGGGTAATATGTTGATGCAACATTATCATTGAATAAGCAATGCACAGAAGCAATTAAAAAGGCAATGAAATGTTAGGTTATATCATAAAAACTGTTGAATTTAAGTCAAGGAACGTTATGATCAGAGTATTTAATGCACTCATAAGACCATATCTGGAGTATTGTGTGCAGTTCTGGTCACCACTATATAAGAAAGACATAGCAGCACTTGAAGCTGTGTAGAGGAGAGAAACCAGGTGCATCCCAGGACTTAAGGAAATATCCTATTCTGACACATTCAGAAAATTAAAACTGTGTAGTCTCAAGCAGAGGAAACTGCATGGGGACCTAATCCAGGTATTTAAAATCCTCAAAGGCATTCATAAGTAGATCCAGCAGTATTCTTTCAGTTTAAGGGTGAATCACACACTCAACGACATTCGTGGAAATTAAGGGGAAGTGCATTTAAAACTGAGGCCAGGAAGCACTTCTTTATGCAAAAGAGCTGTGGGACTCTGGAACAAAATACCGAGACATGTAGTTAAAGCAGAAACCTTGACAACCTTTAAGAAAAATCTGGATAAAAATATTGGAATAGCTTGACTATTAGCTAAACAAGTGGGTTTGATGGACTGAATGGCCTCCTCTGGTCAGTGGCGTAGCTAGGAGGGGGCAAGGGGGGGACATCTGTCCCGGGCGCAGCATCCAGGGGGCACCATTTTAAAATTTTCTTTCCCTTCCCCATTGCATTTTGGCAAACAGGAGGTGGTGCGAAATCTTCAGTTGTCCTCGGGCACTGAAAACCCTAGTTACGCCTCTGCCTCTGGTTTGTCAAATTTCTTGTGTTCTTATGTTCTTGATCTTGTCACCTCCATTATAAAAGGGTTGCCTTCCTCATGGTAAGCATGACAGCTACAGGCACAAGAAGGTACTTAAGGATTATTGTGAGCTAGAAACAGAACAGGAGATGATAAATGAAGACATCTAACAAGATAGTCAAACAGAGTGTCTTAAGTTTAAGAGGAGAAACCAAAAGAAAACGTTTCATAACAAATCCAAAGTCAGAACCTTAAACAACCCTCACTACTTGATCTTAGAAAGTTAAGCTAAATGAGAAGGACTGCAACAATAAAGACTTCTGTTGATCGCTGCCATATTTATATCATCAAATCCAATGATACCATTAGGTGCAGCAGTCGCAAGTCACGCAAGATGCCATTGTGTAAGGCATGAAAAAATAAAATGGTAATGAAAATTAGTTTAATTAAAACAATTCCAAAACCAGAAGCTAATGCTACAAAGTAACAAAATACTAATCAAGGGTAAAATAATCTGTATTCAAGCACTAAAAATGCTAGAAAAAAAAACAGAAGTGTAATAAATATATCTTTTCTTTAGTACTTCATTTCCTTATCTTAATATCTCTTCCATGCAGGGACCTGAAAGGAATGTATTGGTTGTATTATGGCTGAGGATCTAAAAGAAATCCTTCCTAGGGAGCATGTGCCTCCTACAGGAAACAACATTGCAAAGTGCCTCTGGAAAATGTCATATTTATAGCATTCTAACAGTGTAAAAAGTGCAACTCTTTGGTGCAGCTCTGCCACCTCCACACCTGCAAATAACAAAAATGATAGCCACATAGTGTAGGCTAGAGTAGGTCTTATGTAGTTCAATCAGATAGGATGCTTGTGTGTCTAATCCATAGTAGGTCTGTAAGCACAAGGGAAAACAACGTATTGAAAGGGACAGTTGGGATAACCTTAATAGAAGTTGTAGTAAGTGTGGAAAAGTGTAATATTGTTAAACATACATGCTTATTAAAGTGCAGTGACAACAACCACATAATGATAATCACATATAAGCATGGCACCACCCCTGCTAATAACAAAGACAAACCTGATTTTGTTAATGATAATAAAAAGAATGTATCCCTTTAAAATTAATATTAATCACTGAGATACGTGTGATGAACTGAATGCTATGGTAGATCTTAAATGTAATATTTTTTTTGTCAACACTCTAAATTATTTTTTACTTAATACTGAAAAACACTTTAGCATTTATAATTCTATGAGATTATTTCAGTGTTCTACATCAAAAGCAACACTTTTGCTTACTGTTTGATGTGCAACTTACTAGTAGTCTTGTGTTGTTGACCTGTGAAAAAGACAAAAGCAAAAAATGAAGTCATAAATAAATAAACATACTAAAAATACATCATCTAAATAATTATGATAAACTGTAGTGGCAGTGTGGCATTGTGAGCACAGTGTTAGGCATTAACCAGAAAGATGAATGTTCAGTCCCTGTTATTTATTCACTGTGCGATCTTGAGCATGTCACTTAGCTTGCTTGGGGTCAAATTGTAAAAATAAAAAAGTAAAACAAACAATTTTAATATATCCCAATACTATTAGTCACCTTGGGTAAAGACAAATATACAGTAATATCTGTATATATTAACACTGCAAAAATACTTTTCTGGATGTTTATATTAGTAAACCTTTCAGTAGATTTTGCGCAGTGGTAGTGCTGCTGCTTTGCAGTAAAGAGACTGTGGAAGATTGTGGGTTCACTTCCCGGTTCTTCCCTGTGTGGATAGCGCTTTGAGTACTGAGAAAAGCGCTATATAAATGTAATGAATTATTATTATTATTGATTATTTAGATTTGAAAATGTTTATATAGGTCATTTGATACTTTTTTGATTGTAAGGGGAAATTTTATTGTTACATCTAAAACACTGACATAATTCTTTACACCAAACAATGTTATTGTTCTTATTCCTACTATGCACCCTACACAGTATATAGATTAGATTAGATTAGATCAGGAATCTCAAACTTCAGTCCTGGACAGCCACAATGGCTGCAGGTTTCCATTCTGACACTTTCCTTAAATAGTGACCTGTTTTTGCTGCTAATTAACTTGTAGCCCTAGGCTCATATAATATAATATTCTCCTTAATAATGTCTACTGGTTGTTTTTTAAAAAAAAGAAAAGAGTTTGAGTTTTATGTGATTTTTGGAGGCTTTAGAGCTCCGGGTGGTGTTCACGCGAGAACCAGTTGGACGCGAGGACAGGAAGAAGCAGTGGTTAAAAAAGAAAGAAAGAAAAAGAAAAAAGGTGGTTGTGAGTTGAGCGACACAGGCGAACTAGCGCAGTTAGCCTGTGAAGAGGCACATGATACTTGGGATAGCGCTCCAGGTGACCAAAGGAAAGCCTGGCAGCTCCTTGGGCAAGGAGGAAAAACAACAACTTTCACCCCATTTGGACATACTAGCTCAGGGGTCTGGAACCTATGGCTCGCGAGCCAGATGTGGCTCTTTTGATGGATGCATCTGGCTCGCAGACAAACCTTTAATAAAAAAATAATAACGTTAAAAATATAAAACATTCTCATGTATTTCAATACATTCATTTTCTACCGCTCATGTTCATGGTTGCGGGTGGCTGGAGCCCATCACAGCTGTCCTCCGGGACAACACCAAATTTTTATTGGATAATGCGTAACGTACACGGGTCGTAGTGAGGTCAGGAAGTAAACTTCCCTCCTTTTAATCAAGTAGTCAGTTAGGTAATTGCAGAAACCGTTTTATCGAAGAAGATGGCTAAAAGAAAAAAAGATGAGGAGTATCGTACTTTTCAGCAGGAATGGACAGAGGAATTCGCCTTTGTGGAGAAAGCAGGTTCTGCAGTGTGTCTAATATGCAATGATAAAATTGCATCGATGAAATGGTCAAATATAAAGTGGCATTTCGACACACGCCATACTACATTTGCATTGAAATATCCTGCGGGGGACAGCAGGAAGAAAGCATGTCAAGAGCTACTGTACAGAGTGCAAGCTAGTCAGCAGCAACACCGTGTTTGGACCCAACAAGGTGACTGGAGTTCGGCTAGCTTTGCTGGTGCTTTAGCAATTGTGAGAAAAGAAAAGCCATTCACAGATGGGGAGTATGCCAAAACATTCATGCTTAATGTTGCCAATGAACTTTTTGACAACTTTTTGGATAAAGACAAGATAATCAAACGAATAAAAGACATGCCGTATCAACCAGACTACAAAGCCATCAGCAAACCATGCAGCACCAGAAGTCGCATTAATGGTAAGAAGTACTTTATTCATCATTGGTTAGCAATAGCATAACAACGTTATTAAAAAGAATTCAGAGACTTATTGTACTTTAAAAGTGTTGGTCTTACATAAAATGCACACATTTACTTGTATTTAGTTTTAAACATATTGTATGGCTCTCACGGAATTACATTTTAAAATATGTGCCGTTCATGGCTCTCTCAACCAAAAAGGTTCCCGACCCCTGCTTTAGAAAGTACTTCCAGGTCTCCTGAGTCTAATGAAAGGTTATCTGACTTCTTACAGAGATTAGAACGCTTACTGATCAAAGTAGTAAAGAAGGGAGGTCTTCCTGGCTCCAGAGCAGATCGTCCCAGAATTGATCAGCTCATAAGAGGGGCTACAGAATCTGATATGATGTTAGTACAGCTAAGACTCAGAGAAAGGAGAGAAAAATCTCCCACCTTCTTAAAGCTGTTAAGGAAGAGTTTGAGATGGCACGAAGCAAGTTAAGCACTACAATAAGACAAGTAAAAGCTGATGATGGACCTAAGACCAAAGAAACAGAAGTCCAAGTGTTAAAGGCAGAGATTAAAGAGTTGCACCACCAGTTATCCGATTTAACAACAAAGCAGCAAGACACATGTCCAAATCTAAAAGCTAAACCAGCCAAGATACGTACGGACACTGAAAGAAAAAGTGAGGTGCAGATGTTAAGGCAATAGGTACAACAGTTGCAACAACAGTTAACTGTAATGTCCGTGTCACACAGCTCTGTAATAAGAGAACCCCAAACGAAAAAGTGGAGGAATAAATACAAAGCACAAAAACCATATGCTGCAAAAGAGTTGGAAAACTACTTCTGCTACCAATGTGGAGAGGATGGCCATATTGCCACCAATTTCAGTGCCCCTGAGAACTCTTATTCAGAATCTTCAGACGTCATTCAGAAATTGCTCAATGCTCTTCAGAAAAAATAAGACAGAAAACTTGGTAAGTAAAAGTGCAGCAGAATCTAAGGAAGTGGGCTCTGTCAACCAAAGCACAGTTCAGGCCCCTCAACCTGATGGCATTCCTAAAGGATTGATTGGCCCCTCCATGATGGCTGATGTGACCATTGAGGGACAGCCTTGCAGAGCACTAATAGACAGCGGCTCCAGAGTCACTATTATATTTGAGAGTTGGTATTCAAGCTATCTTCCCCATCTGCCAGTTCAGCCAGTCACAAATTTGGCTATATGGGGCCTGAGTGACTCTGCCTACCCATACAAAGGATATGTGGCAGTTGATCTAGAATTTCCCACCAAGTCAAAAGGGGCTACAGAGACCGTCTCAGTGCTGGCCTTAATATGTCTAGATCCAAAGAGCCCTGATCCAGTCCCTGTCATTATTGGAACTAACTCCAAGAAACTATGCTCTCTGTTGATTTGCTGTGAAGAGCTTGATGAAAATGATGGAGCTTATTCTCTAAAAGTATCTGCTTTCACTCCAGAAGGAACGATCCAAATATGAGTGTAGTTGGGCAAGTGAAGTGGAAAGGGCCAGGCCCGCTTACCATCCCAGCTGGAGGCATGCAAAGTGCTGTCTGCAAAGTAGAGCAGCAGTTGCCTATGTGGAAAAATATCCTGATGGTAGAGGCTGATGAGACCGTCCACCTTCCCGCTAGTGTACTGGTTCCTCCAGCTGTGCTTACACCCTCAGCCATGGATGTTAACAACTTCACCCTTGTGCTGAGAAAAGAGTCCCAAAAGGAGACTGCTATACCAGCAGGTACAGTGTTAGCCCAAGTTTACTTAGTGGATACTGTCACTGAGATTAAGAAAGATTATTCTCTTAAAACCTTCATTGACCCCAAGCTGTTCAGTTTTGGTGAGTCACCCATCCCAGAGGCATGGAAGACTCGGTTAACCACAAAGCTATCGGAGAGAGCGGATGTTTTCTCTTTGGATGAGTGGGATGTGGGCCTGGCGAAAGGTATGACCCATCACATAAGACTAAGAGACTCTCGACCATTCAGGGATAGGTCACGCAGAATTGCACCTGCTGACATTGAAGACATCTTCAAGAGCTTCTGGCAGCGGGGATAATCAAAGAGTCGCGAAGCCCATATCCATCCCCTAGTGTCATAGTAAGAAAAAAGAATGGCAAAGTGAGGATGTGCATTGATTATCGTGTACTCAACTCCAGAACAATTCCAGACCAGTATACTATGCCACGCATAGATGATGCACTTGACTGCCGGACAGGTAGTAAATGGTTCTCTGTTCTGGATTTGAGAAGTGGGTACTATCAGGTGGAAATGTTAGAGGCAGACAAGAAAAAGTCAGCCTTTATTTGTCCTTTTGGTTTTTGTCAGTTTGATAGAATGCCCCAAGGTATAACTGGTGCTCCAACCACTTTCCAACGATTGATGGAGAGAGCTGTCGGAGACCTGAACCTGCTTCAAGTCTTAGTGTACTTGGACGACCTCATCGTGTTTGGGAAGACACTGGAGGAGCATAAAGAATGTCTCCTTAAAGTGTTAGATCGATTGAAAGAATGTGGTCTTAAAATCTCCATTGACAAATGCCAATTCTGCCAATCCTAAGTGAAATTTTTGGGACACATTGTCTCTGCCTCTGGAGTAGCTACAGACCCTGAGAAAGTGAGCGCTGTCACTCAGTGGAAGAAGCCCACCGACTTAAAGCTCCTCAGGTCCTTTTTAGGATTTTGTGCACATTATAGGCGGTTCATTGAGAATTATTCTACCACCGTATGCCCTCTCACTGAGTTGACCAAAGGTTACCCCCCTACCAAACAAAAAAGAAAGGTGGTAGCTAAAGAAAAGAAACACAGCTACTTCAAGGTGGATTAGCTCTTTGGCAACCATTGGACATCAGCTTGCGATGATGCCTTTCACCAAATAATTCAAAAGCTTACACATGCACCTGTATTGGTGTTTGCACACCCCACCGAGCCATACATTCTGCATGTAGATGCAAGCCTGAACGGATCTGGGGCTGTGCTAAACCAACAGTATCCCGAAGGACTTCACCCAGTTGCCTTTGCTAGTCGAAAATTGAGTCAAGCTAAAAGAAACTACACTGTCCACCAGTTAGACTTTCTAGCTTTGAAATGGGCAGTAGTTGACAAGTTCCATGACTACTTGTATGGGGCAAAGTTCACAGTGAGGACGGATAATAACCCGCTCATATATGTTTTGACAACCTCTAGGCTGAATGCCACAGGTCACCGATGGTTAGCCGCACTTTCGACCTATGACTTTAACATCCAGTATAAGCCTGGACGGGAAAATATTGATGCTGACCTGCTGTCAAGAAATCTGCAAGAGACACAGGAAGACTGGGTAAATGTCTCCCCCTCTGGAGTCAAAGTCCTGTGTTGTCAGATCACTATATGGGAGGCCACAAAATGCAGTAGCCGATTTATTGATTAGCTTGGTGCTACACCTGATGCCATTCCTGCTGTGTATGCTCACCTCACACAGATAGACTTGAGTTCACTCGAACAGCTTAGCCTCAAAGATCTGTTGGAAGCCCAATGCTCAGAGCCAGTCATTGGCAATGTATGGCAGCAATGAAAATGGGTAAAGATGCCTCTACTCCCAGACATACCAATTCTGATGTTGCTTTGTTGCAGAGAGAAAGCTCAAAGCTCAAGATCAAGCATGATCTTCTGTGCAGAGTCACCAAAAGACCCCTTGGAAAAGAGTTGGACCAGTTGGTTTTACCTTCTCAGTATAAGCCCATGGTTTTGAAGTCTCTGCACGATGACACTGGGCACCTGGGCATTGACAGAACCACAGAACTTCCCAAAATGTTTTACTGGCCCAAAATGGCTTCAGAGATTGCAGCGTATGTACAGAATTGTGGAAGGTGCATTGCTAGAAAGTCTCTCCCACAAAGAGCTGCACTTCTTCAACAGATCACAAGCAATGGACCCCTGGATTTGGTGTGTATTGACTTTCTCTCCATTGAGCGAGACTCTAAAGGCATAACAAATGTTCTAGTAATCACAGATCACTACACAAGGTATGCTCAGGCATTCCCAACAAAAGACCAGAAAGCCCTGACAGTTGCCAAAGTCCTTTTTGAACAGTTCTTTGTCCATTATTGATTGCAACCCGCATCCACTTAGATCAGGGACGTGACTTTGAAAGCAGAGTCATTAAAGAGTTGCTGACCCTTCTTGGCATACATAAGTCAAGAACCTCTCCATATCACCCCCAGGGAGACCCCCAACCTGAGAGATTCAATCGCACTCTTTTGTCAATGCTTGGCACCCTTGACCCTGCTTAAAAGCACCAATGGAGCAGGCATGTAAGTCAATTACTGTAGTGTGCTTACAATTAGGAAGGTAGGCACGTTTGTCAGTTGACCTGTGTTTTGGCTTTCATTTGGATGAAGAGGATGGGTTGAAGCACAACCAGTATGTGGCTACCATGAGAAAAGAGCTCCAGAGTGCCTACCAGCTTGCATCTGATGCCGCCTCTAAAAATCATGAAAGAAACAAGCGATATTATGATACCAGGGTCAGAGATCAGGTACTGAAGGTCGGAGATCATGTACTGGTCCACAACCTTGGAATCACTGGGAAGCATAAACTGCAAGACAGATGGAAGTCATTACAATATAAAGTTATTGCCAAGCTACCCAGTCTCCCTGTGTATCGAGTCAAACCTGAAAAAGGGACACGTATAGTAAAGACAGTGTGCAGAGATCATCTATTGCCCATTGGTTATTTGGCGAGGATGCCTAGCCAAATCAACAGAGACACACCACCAAAGAAACCAACAACAAGGGCACAAAGGAACATATCTGATCATAAGGATGAGTTACTGCACACTGGACACAACAAAGAGGACTGGACTTCAGAGTCTGAAGAAGAAATCAATAGCTATCTACCTCAGTTACAACTTCCCACTTATGAATCAGTCAGTAATCGGGATAACTTGCCAAGAGATATTCTGCAGACAGATAATACAGTTCCTACTACTGGTGGTAGTGTTCAGAATTTATCAGAGAATGCGGGACACATGGCTGAGCTCTCATCAACCGCAGAGTTCATTGAAGAACCTTCAGTGCCACATTTAGAATCTGAGGTAGACACAGAGCTAGCACTGGGGAACATGTCTACTTCTAGTACCTCGGCTGTGGATGCTGACTCTACCAATGAACTCCCTGTAAGAAGGACAGTGAAGCCTGTCCTGCGCCTCAGCTATGATGAACCTGGACAGCCTACAGAGAGACCTATTACTATAGTCTACAGAGGCATGGTAATTCAGATTGGTTATCCCAGTTCCATAGACGTTAGCAATACTGAACCCCATTAAATAAGCTATGTCCAACTCTAGAAATCGCCTACTCTGATGTAAATAGTCTGATGGGGACATTCAGACATTTAGGAGGGGGAGGGTGTAGCCCTAGGCTCATATAATATAATATTCCCCTTAATAATTTTTACTGGTTGTTTTTAAAAAAAAAAAAAAGAAAAGAGTTTGAGTTTCACGCTGTTTTCAGAGGCTTTAGAGCTTCAGGTGGTGTTCACACGAGAACCTGTTGGACGCAAGGACAGGAAGAAGCGGTGGTTAAAAAAAAGAAAGAAAAAGAATAAAGGTGGTTGTGAGTTGAGCGACACAGGCGAACTAGCTGAGTTAGCCTGTAAAGAGGCACGGGATACTTGGGATAGCGCTCCAGGTGACCAAAGGAAAGCCTGGCAGCTCCTCGGGCAAGGAGGAAAAACAACAACTTTCACCCCATTTGGACGGACTAGCTCCATTTCACTTGCAGCATTTTCCCGTGAGCCTGCCTGACTGCAGGGGAACTCCATCATTTTACCACAGCGTGGAAGTGCTGTGTTTGGACAATGGACACTGATGTACTCTCCGCTTATTTGTGAGTACTGTGACCTTTTATGTTGGCTTGTTAGAGTGAATGGGCCTTAACGTTTTTGGCCACCATGTTCATGAGTGTCGACCAGTCCTGCAACGAGGGGTGTTTGTGCTAATATTTTATTTTGGTGGCCGCTGGCTTGTGTGTGTGTATGTGTGTGTCTGTGGGCCCCTAAAGTTGTTAAGTTAAAGTGAGGTTTTAGTGATTAAGTTTGCTCATATTATAGACTTGGTTATTGTGTTCTTCTTTAACAGTGGGATGTTTTAAGTGCTGGTAAAAGCAAACAGTTAAAAGTACATTTGTAAGGTTTAAGTACACTGCCTGAACCTATAGGTATTTGTTGTGAAGTGTAAATATACTGCAATTTGTGTGAGTTTTTCTAATTTCTGTAATCTATGATTTGTGGGAATTTTGATTGGACTTAACTATAAATAGTTTTATTTATCTTATTTAGATATTTTTCCAATTTAGTCAATAAATTTTGTTATATTTTGGGAACATATTTGTATTGTGAATTGTGTCACAAGTTACTAATTGTGAAACAGCTGGCAGCTTATTACTGGGGAGTAGGTATTAGTTAAGACAATCTAATTTATCCTCTAAAAACACATATTTAAAATTAAAGGGGTCTTCTTCATAAATCAGTTTAGGGAAATAGAGTTCACGAACTTAGGGCGCTGTCCTATGGCTAAAGGGTAAAGAAAGTGCTACAAACTTCTTTTGAATTAATTTTAACTGGCTTGTTTTTTTAAAATTTGTTCTTCATTTTTACTCTGAATTGCTCTGAAATGTGAAGTGAGTGAGCCAACAGAAGACCAACTAAGTCAGGTCCTCAAACTCCAACCAATTTTAATCTAACCAGTTGCTTAATTAGATGCTGTTGTGGTGTGCAAAATCTGCCGATTTTTGTTTATATTTTCATTATATTTTTCTGAAGACAACACTAGATGAACTTAAATACAGGACATATCAAAGCATATCCTCTTCCCAAATTGTACCTTACTTTTCAAAACAGCTGTTCAAACAAAAAAAAGGAAGACATGGCGATGCCATGGGCTATCAATAACTCTATAATCTGAGAAGGGAAAGGCACAAGGACTAAATTGGTTTACAGCTTAGGAAAGGAAGACATGCTATGGTTCAAGCTGTATACGGTTACTTTACAATCTGTGACCAGAAGGAGATGCTATGGGACTAGAAATTAAAGTTTGAGACAGGAGATTGTTAAAAGATTAGAAACTTTATTGCTTGAAAATTCATTCATCATATTGACAGCCAGCCAATCAGTTGCAAGTAGCAATTACATCTTGCGAAACACCCCAGTAGAATTTTATAATAAATATGCCTCATCTGAAGAGTGACAGAAGAAGAGAACAGAGCGACATCAGAGGAGGGTGAGAGTGATGTGAGAAGAGGGTGCCAGCAATGTGTGGTCGTTTTAATCTGATGGTCAGCAAAGCATTTCATGAGCAGCTTTGAGTCCTAGATCACAAGCCACCTGTGAAATTTGTCCTTGACGTCTTTACTTTTTCATAAGGTTTTTCTAAAGACTATATATATCATGTCTAGAGTAAATGAAGCAATAAGGTAGATTTCTTTGAGCACCTGGTGCAGCCGAAATGTTTGCCATACGCTCTGCACTGCGAAGTTAATTAAGGTTGAGGGTGTGAGCTCCACCCAATAGTAGGGAACAGTATGTAAAGTAAGACATTCTTGGTTGATAAATGGCCTATAGCCAAGAATGTTGAGTCTTTGTATGTTTAAATGTATCTCTAGAGACCAAAGTAATATTTACTTTCACAATTAGTAACTTGCTACAAATACCAGTAGTTTAAAATAGTTTATTTCAAATCTGGAATTATGTACTTTATCCTTCTTCTGATATATAACAGTATGTGTCATCATGCAATCAGTTAAGGTCTTTAATCAAAATGAATCTCAGCCTGAAAGTGGTCTTGCTGAAGTGAAAGACATTTTGGGTAATTCCAGAGCAAAATAAAGATAACCCGAGCTAACCTGATGTCTTTAATAGCCTTTGCTCAAATACCTCAGCCATTGGGTGAAAGTGTCTCTGAACTCCCTTCCATGAATTGTATAAACAACAAAGATCAAAATGTACACTTACATATTATAAATTTATATTCAATTACTCTGTAGGTTACCATGATGCATCCAGAAAGAAACACTGCTATGATGGTCCATTTCTTATGGTTGCAACTTTTTTGAAGTTCTGTAGGAAAAAAAAGTAATAGGGTAGTTTTTGTTACTGTAAGTGCTTATCTAGCACAAACGTTACAATGAACGAAAGAAAGAATATTGATTGATTAAACAAGACAATGAAAAATTAATAATTGAGTACTGGAAGGTATTTTGAGATGTATGAAGATGTGTTTTAGATAATTTGAAATCCATTTAAGATATCTCAGAATTCATTCCCTGGGCAGCCATCCCCCAACTACTGCCAACAAGCTTTGGCCTAAGCAGGCCCAAAATGGGGAACAGGCTTTTAAAATTCAAAATGCAATGAAAGTCCAAGAATGTCTTACAAGAGAGAGAAAATTGTAAAACTCTGCATTGTGGAGAAAATCCAAACTGGATATGAGGATTAATTAACAAAAATTAGAAAAATAAAATAGAACAGGGCAAAAGCATATGCCTACTAGGCAAGCCGAAGCTGAACAAGTTCCAAAACACAATCCAATGAGCATAAACCAAGAATATGACAAAAGTAATGATTCTGTACTATACCCAGTTTACCACAGTTCCAGATGATTGATAATAGACAGAATTAACATTCATGTACTTTCCTACCCCCAAAATTGAAATTTATTCTTGGCCATGCCTTTGACTAAACAAGAAAAACAAGAAAATAGCATAAATAAATCAAAATATAGTAAACACAAGATGTGTTTTAAGTGCATGCTGCAGTTAGTACTTTTTTAATCTATATATATAAAATTCTTTTTGCATTTGAAACAGAAATTACGTATGACCACGTGATATAGAAATTACGTATGACCACACGATATGGAAATTACCTGTGACCACAGAACATATTATAATACAGGAACTAATCACTTTGTTTGTGGATGCCATTTTTATATTGTCTTTACGAATTGTTATTATTTGTGTGCGCCCCGCATTGCCCTCTCCCACCCCTCCTGTCTGGACTACAGCGCTGAGCCGTCTGCTGCCAGGTGCGTTCTGACAGAGAAGTTTTATTTATTCGTCCACGTGACTGTCGCTGAAACTGCCACATTGTAACTTTTTTTTAGTTGGCAGTACTTGATGGTAGAAGAGATGAGGAAAACAGCTTTGCGTCTTTCTACTTTTAAACTGCGCCAAGCTGTAAACGAGAGATCGTGAGAACAAAGTGGACGCTTTGAGGCGCGGAATGTCGGGCTGCTCCGCCGAGTTGAGAGCTTCGCAGTTTTGGACAGCATCCTCTCTTCTCGCACTGTTTGTGATACTTCAAGTCCCCCGTCGGCTCCTGGGAGAGTGGAAATCTTTGCGAATGAGTGTAATCTGCGTCATCGAAGCAGGACTCTGTTTGTAAATTGCCCTGCACAACTACTTACTGTCCCTTAAGGTAAGTTCGGGTCACTAAAACCCCACAACATTTAAGGTTGCTTTTGTGATCAATTATTTTAACAAGTAAATCACAGTCATGTAGTGCAAGGCTGTCAGGCAAAAATTTGGACGATCACATAGAAAATGTAATTTCTATACCACAGCAGTCATGTAGTGCCTTTCACAAGGGAAATACTACTTACCTGTTGTGTTATAGCGCCTTTAAAATGTAGTTTACCCGAAACCACTCCAGTAGTGCTCAGTGTATTTTTACTTCTTAAATGTTAATGTTTTACTGTTTAATAACTTATAGACAACATTTTATTTTTTTCCCTTACACTCAGTGAGTGAAGCCACTGGATAATCAATTAGTTAACTATATAATAAACAAACAAAGAGAGATATTGAAGCTTGGCTGTGTAATTCCTTAACTCCACAGTTTGAACAATGTAATTAAAAAATATTGCTACTGAATTTGAAAGTAGAAAAAATTGTATTTATTTTTTCATGCATAAACTTAATGGCACTCTGAATTGTGAATAATAACAGAGTAATTTCATTTTTTAATACAGTTGTAGGAATCTGAACACTCCATATGTACATTTTTTACTTTTCACATACATTTGCTGTGGTTGCAGTGCTGCCTCATGTTTGTGGCATGCTTTCCTTCCACATCCCATTACATCTCTGTAAGGCTTTTTTGACTTTTAATGTTACTTATAAGAATAATTATAAACATGTTAAAATAAGAAGTATAAAAATGCTTAGATTCATTTGTCAGTAATAAATAAGACAGGCTAATCAGATGCAGTATAAAGATTGTAAATATTTATTTGTTCTGTATCTGTGAATGCTGTTAAACTATCACAAACCCAAAATGTTTTCATTTAATTTAAATTTTACCTTTGTTAATGTTGAGTGTATTTCTTGTTAATTGTTGGGGGTATTACATGAAGCATTCTTAGTGAAAGTACCTCATTTAAATTGGGAATCTGGGTTTATTTCATCCACTTTTTAGGTATGTTGCGCTTGGCAACTGAGACAATTACATGTCAACTCTTAGCTGGTCCAGGGTGAAAATGAAGGTCCCATTTAAAATCTCGTAGAAAGGTTCAGAGAAAATTTGGGTCTTAGATTTATCTATTCAAAGTGGACTGCTTCATCAATGTCCAAAATATGATAAATACACTGCTAAATGACTGTTAGTTTTCAAAAAGATCCTCTTTAATGTTTATTTCAAATACAGAGTGCATCCATATATAATTTAACCCTTGTGTGGCTATTGGGTATTTGGGACCCATTTTCAATGTTTCCTAAAAAAAAAAAATTAAACCCAAGATTCAGTATCCTTGGGTCATTTTCTTTAAAGAGCATGTTAAAGGACAATTTTTTGTGAAGTACATATTGCTCCACCCCCACTGCCGCCCCATGTCCCACAACACATTTACATTTCACTTGGTATTACATCAGCTACACCCAAGAGAAGTGCAATTGTGGAAATTGTCTGTAAGACAACAATAATATCACTTTAGAAGCATTGTTTTAAATGCCCCAAACCTAATCCCATCATACCAATCATTTACATCACCATTAACCATGAATACCCTCATTCAACTACTCTATGCCCATCCAACCTCCAACAATAACTTTCCCATTCACATACAATCCCTAATCTCATCAGAACTATCATTCTAATTTCTTTTCAAACACAACAAATAAATAGCTTCTTGTATGTGGCTTCTTTCCAAAAACAATCCAGTATAGCAAAGAAAATCTCTGCTCAGCTGGCCTTGGATGTAATTTTAGAAGAAAGAGAAGACAACGTAGAGGGAGTGCTCACTTTGGAAGATCAAGAATTTTCAGAATACAAGGATCATGTTTCTGTCTATTTGGAGTCTGGCAGTGAGTCTGAAGAAGAGGATAGAACTGACTCTCAGAATAATGATGAAATTGAATGGTATTTTTGACCACAGAAGGAACCACCATGCCTTGCTGCCAAAATGATTAAAGAAGCAACCATGACCAATATGGATGGCACTCACGCATATATGTGACATTATGTCTTCTTTTCTTTTGATCTGAACAGCATCCAGAAAATCATTCTGGAATGCACAAATTTGTAGGGGAAGCATGTTTTTGGAGATAGGTGGAAGGAAATGGACCAAACCAATTTACATGCATACTTTGGGCTTCTTATACTTGGTGGTGTTTTCAGATCCAATGGGGAGTCCACTGAATCCCTGTGGAATGCAGAAACTATTCGAGAACTTTTCTGTGTAACAAGGTCTCTGAAAGACTTTTGCAATATTTCCAGGATTATCTGCTTTGATAACTAAGACACCCGACCAGCTCGATAACAGAGAGATAAGCTAGCTACAATCAGGAAGGTGTAGGACAAGTGGGTGGAACACATTCAGCTGTGCATTACAGCATTACTGTTGATGAGCAGCTTATGCCACTTTGGGGCTGCTGTCTATTTAGGCAGTGCATGCTGCCTAAACCTGCCAAATATGAAATCAAGACCTGGGCTGTCTGTGACGCTGATTCATTTTATGCATGGAACATGCAGGTATAAACTGGAAAGCCTGTTGGAGGAGACCCTGAGAAAAACCAAGGGATGTGCCCAGGACATGACACAGAGACTCTGTGGTTTCAACATCACATGTAACAATTTTTTTCCTTTGCACAAGTTGGGACAGGAACTCTTGAAGAGAAAGCTGACAATGGTAGGAACAATAAAAAAATAAAAGCCAGAGCTCTCACCTCAGATGATGAGTACAAAGAACAGGCCTGTCAATTCAAGTAAGTTTCTGTTTATAGCCGACACATCTCTGGTGTCTTACATCCCAAGAAATTGAAAAAAATGTGGTATTTATGAGCACGTTGCATAGGGACCAGAAAATATGTGGTGGGGAGCATCATAAACCACAAATCATTATAGACTGCAATGCTACAAAAGGAGGAGTAGATAACCTAGATAAGTTAGTAAGTGGTAATAGCTGCAAAAGAAGAACCCTTTATTGGCCACTTGTAATATTTTTTGATATCTTGGACATCTCTGCTAATAATGGATTTGTCATTTGCATGGTACTAAATCCAAACTGGAATAAAGTAAAGCTCCAGAGAAGAAGACTCTATTTTTATGAGCTGGGCAAGGAACTGATAAGACCTCAAATCCAGAAGAGACAACACATGCCAAGGACGCCTGCCTCTGCAGCCAATTTGAGGAGGATTCAGGAGGAGGATGCTGGAGTCACAGGACCACCAACTCTCCAACCTGGGGCCTCATGCATAACGCCGTGCATAGAATTCACACTAAAACATGGTGTACGGACAAAAGCAGAAATTTGCGTAAGCACAAAAAAATCCAGATGCATAAATCTGTGCATACACCAACTTCCACGTTCTTCCGACACATAAATCCCGGTCTGCATGAAATCAGTATAAATATAGCCTTATGTTTTGCGTTCTGTGAAAAGACAATGGCAAAAGCACAGGGGACAAAGAAGAATTTCAGTGAATATCAAGTGGAGGCAAGGAAAAACATACTATTTGTTGGTTTAAGCAGTAATATAAACAACAAAAGGAAGTTGATTGAGTAACAAAGTGGTGGAGAAACTCAAAAGTTCAAGTTCAAAAAGTCGAAAAGTGCCCAAAACAAATAAGTGGTCAGATATCAAAGTCGGCGTGAAAATGCAAGTTATAGCCCACCGTCTGAGTGTCATATGGAAGCGTATTAGGGTACAGAAAAAAAAAAAATAGGGACACAGTTGAAGAAAATATCCAAATATTAACTTAAATCTTGAAATTTCCACTTTAATTGCGTAGTTTATTTTGTCATTAAATTAGAACGTCATAAACTTCATCCTAAATTCATTTAGTTTACTAGTTTCTCAGATCCCATTGTAACTAAAGTAGCATGTTAAATGCTTCTTTCTATGTGTTCTTTTATGTGCTCTATGTGTGTGAATCACTACGTGCTTCTTAAACGGGCTTTCTCTTCCGCCAACAGGACACAGAATACATTACATTCATGATATTACAGCTCTCTGAACAATTTAAATATTAAAATGTATACTTGATATTATTTTCATAATGATAGAAATTAAACCATGTACAGTGATCCCTCGCTATATCGCGCTTCGCCTTTCGCGGCTTCACTCCATCGCGGATTTTATATGTAAGCATATTTAAATATATATTGCGGATTTTTTGCTGGTTCGCGGATTTCTGCGGACAATGGGTCTTTTAATGTCTGGTACATGCTTCCTCAGCTGGTTTGCCCAGTTGATTTCATACAAGGGATGCTATTGGCAGATGGCTGAGAAGCTACCCAACTTACTTTTCTCTCTCTTTCTCTTGCGCTGACTATCTGTGCTCCTGACGTAGGGGTGTGAGCAGGGGGGCTGTTCGCACACCTAGACGATACGGATGCTCGTCTAAAATGCTGAAAGATTATCTTCACGTTGCTATCTTTTGTGCAGCTGCTTAGTGAAGCGACATGCTGCAAGGTGCTTCGCATACTTAAAAGCTTGAAGGGCACGTATTGATTTTTGATTAAAAAACACACTCTGTCTCTCTCTCTCTTTGTCTGCTCCTGACGGAGGGGATGTGAGCTGCCGCCTTCAACAGCTTTGTGCCGCGGTGCTTCGCATACTTAAAAGCAAACAGCCCTATTGATTTGTTTGCTTTTCTCTATCTATGTGACATTCTGTGCTCCTGACAAGCACTCCCTTGAAGAGGAAGATATGTTTGCATTCTTTTAATTGTGAGATGGAACTGTCATTTCTGTCTTGTCATGGAGCACAGTTTAAACTTTTGAAAAAGAGACAAATGTTTGTTTGCAGTATTTGAATAACGTTCCTGTCTCTCTACAACCTCCTGTGTTTCTGCGCAAATCTGTGACCCAAGCATGACAATATAAAAATAACCATATAAACATATTGTTTCTACTTCACGGATTTTCTTATTTCGCGGGTAGCTCTGGAACGCAACCCCCGCGATGGAGGAGGGATTACTGTATTAAACATGGGGACACGGTGGCGAAATGGTAGTGACGAAATGGCGCCCTGTCCAGAGATTGTTTCTGTCTCCCGCAAGATGCCTGCTGTGCCGTGTGCAACCTTCAATGAAATGATTTACTTCAGCAGTACTGTTTCTCTCAAAGTACTAACCTCCAATTCCTGTCCTTCCTTTCTTTCTCCAAGTAACCAATCGCCACACAATCAGCTCTGTAATAGATGTCAAGCCATCTGTGCGCTTAGAACGCCGATTCTTCAAAACTTTTATGAAACATTGAAATATCTTCGTAGTATATGTTTAATTATTTCATCCATCTATCCATCCAAGGTCATGCCAATCCTAGCAAGCATACAGCACGAGGCAGGAACAATCCCTGAATGGGTGCCAACTCATCACTGCCGCTGTCCACTGTGTCCTTACATGTTTAATTATTAACAATATGCATTACTTTAATGAACTTTAAAACTTATCTGTATAATGTAATAAACATGCTTTACTGCATTTCATCTTAAAAATGATATCAAGAGCTCCAAGAAGATAGCACTTGGAAGTCTAAATCAACTTAGAAGCCAGTCGTCTTCATATGTAAATATGCGCTTTAAAAAGTGACTCAGGTTGCACAATATTATAACTGTAGTGCAAGTTTAGAGTGAGGTGATAGTTCTTATAAGTACAAACAGTTCTACCAGGAACAATTGATGCACTGATTGAGTGCATTTAGAGCACTTGGGATGAAACTGTTTCTGAACCGCAAGGTCCCTACAGGAAAGGCTCTGAAGTGTTTGCCGTACTGTATGGGAGAAGTTCAGACTGTATGCATAGCTGAGACAGCGTGTGCTAGATGCAGTTCCCGATAATCCGTTCAGCTGCTGTACAGCTGTGATTCCACACTCAGATACAGTGGGTTAAATACTCAGCAGTGCACTGAGAGTGACAACGCTAAAGCATCTATAGTATTTGGAATAGATTGGTCTTTCTGTGCACCATTATATGGTTACGGGTTGATTACAATGAGAGGCCTTAAACTAATAAACGATATGTGGTTAATTTCAAGTGCATTTGATAAAGCCGCGTCAGGGTGAATCTAAAAAATAAAGGGAAACCTCACAGGAACAGTGGCACTGCTTTGATGCTAGGTGCCGCCAGTTTGCAAAACCAAGCAGAGAACTTGCGTATGGCAGGGATATATATATATATAATTGTGTGAGGAATTGAGACATTTAGAAATGTTAGTAGACTTTTAGAACTAGTGTTTTCATTATTCTAGGTCGCTGCAAGATAAAACACTGTGATGTTTATCGAAACAAGAAGGACAGAAAGATCCAGTTTACATGCTTCAAATGCAAAAAAATACATTTGCATAGAACACACTTTGAAAGTCTGCCTTTAATTTGGTTTATAGATGCAATAAATTTGTGCTCAACCAGACTAATTGTACCATTTCGATATAACACTGTATCTCCTTTCAATTTGTTCAATTCAAAACAGTAAACATCAATAGCTGTGGAAACCTTGCCTCATTTAAATTTGTTCAATATTAATGATATATTCCACATATAGCTTGATTATTATTGATTTCTACACAAAAATCAAATTTTGTAACAACAATCGAACACCATTTTCATTGAGAAATGTGATCTAGCAGAGCTTAAGAGTAAATATTAAACATATTTAATGACTATATTGTTTGTAAGTGAGAAAAAAATCAGCATTTGTTAAGTAGTTTGACATAAAACATTGTGTTTTTATTATTTTAAAAACCCAAAAACAGTGCTGGTGTAAGAGACCCATGAAAACCAGCTAAGTAACAAAATACGAATACCACAAAAGGGTCAGTTAGGATCACATTTATATCTGGCATTAAAATGTGTCACCAATGTCCACTTGCATTTATCTATGCTGCGCAGCACACCGCTCTTACTAACCTGCGGTTAGAATAGGAATGAGACTACTAAAATGATATGCCACACTGCCATAAAGAAATTTTTTATTTTTGAATGATGCCAAAGACTTGGTAGTCCCATGAAGGAGGCACAGCTCGATGTACACTTTTAACACACTGCACACTTTATAAAACTGCTCAGGTGAGAGAGCTCACTGGCCGCTCTTCCATGCTTTACTAGACTGCTGACACCACCTTACGCAGTAGTTTTGTTTTTCAGCTGACTTGATTCTTGTATGTGGAGAGAATGCTCATTTGTATATCCATTTGTGCTAAATGTGGCTATTTATGGAAATGCTCCAGTGTTGACTCCAGAAAATTAGGAAGTAGGTTCTGTAATTTAATGATGAAAAAATGTCTGCAGCAACTAATTCTGCACTTTAAAAATTACATTTAACTTTGTTCACCTTCAAAAATACATGATCATTTTATGAATAATTTAACAAGTATACTTATGCCAAATGAATAGTGAAAACTTCTGTTTTTATTGAAAATCTCTGTAGTCACAAATTCTGTATTTTGTTAATTACTGGTTATCACTTATACCTGAATATGGTAAGTTGTTTAATGTTATGATGAATTTAGACACTGTTAAAAATAACTTTTATTTCATTAAAATACATAGACTGTTTTTGAAATGGCGTCTTAATTTTGTGTTATGTTTTTTAAAATACAGACAACATATAGCACAAGGGCAAATATGCTTTTGATAATAGGTGTTTGTTTTGTGCTTACATTTATGTCAAGACTGCAGCAAAAGTACAAGTGGGTCAATATCATGGTCTGTTTAGGAGAGCCCTCTCATATTCTTCTCATAAAAACTTTTTACAAGGTTGTGTTCCATGAAGCTGAAGTCGATCATTTATGGAAAAAAGACACACTTCAAAACATTTTAGGATCAACTATGGTGTGTCTTGACACTCTTATTAAAGTGGGAACTCGTGTAGTACAAAGTGCTTTTAAAACACTAGCAGTGTAGTTAATAATTTGAAAGATAATCTGTTGTCATTTTTGATTGTTATCATAACAATATTTGTATGTATATTGCAACATCATTAAGAGTAATTTGTAGGTTGAACCTGTAATCTGGTTTAATTGCATGACTCAAAAATGAATTACATTCAATCACTTTACTATTCTTACAGTATTTATTTTTCCCTTTTCACATATAAGCAAATATATGCTCTGAATATTTTATATTTTTTGTTGGGATTTTTACAACCCCTGTAAAAAATATTGTTAAAGGACGTCACCGACCCCTAGGTATTTCCTGAAAGCTACACAGGGTAAGTCAAAATTATGTAGCACTAAAGGTACTGCTATGTATTGTATATACTTATATACAATTTTTGTGGACAATTTATGTGCCACATATGGTACATGTGTTGAACATGATGGCGAACAGGTTGAGACATTCTTGTTAATCATCTTGCACATATGAAGTATGTTTTTTGAACATTCCATTCCACCATTCAAATGTTAACATAATTTTGACTCACCCTGCATTTTCGCAGAAACAACGTTTACATGTAATTATTTGAAGCCAGATATTGCCATGTTCAGACGCTATTGTGTAGACGTTGTATGTCAGTTTTCGTCTGTTGCTAGTTTGTTCCTGTATAATGTTGGCAATGCATAGGATCATAAAAAGGCATTGGTGTGCTAGGAGATTTGGAGGGTAGACTATACACTAAAGTTAGGTTGACCTGATGTCGTGTCACTTCTTTCTGTGGTAGTCCCGTATTTATGCATCACATCCTGGAATTTAACTAAATGTCCCTTTTGGTTCAGTTTTTAGCCACCACTGTTTAATTCTATCTAAATGAGTTGTGTCACATTTTGAAACTGTGGGCATAGTTAGCCTAGTGAAAGTGTTTTTTTGACCATCAGGTAATAAAGGAGGCTTTTCATAGTAAGTGAAGCGAAGTAAAATGCATTTTTCCACCGTTCTAACAGTGACACTACATAATGTACTTTAGGTTTCCTAAACGCAACAGCTGCATTAGACGGGATTAGTGGATGAATGAAGGCATTTCCATGCTCAACATGTTAACTATGTAACATACAAATCATTCCACATCTTTAATGATTTTTATGTACTGAGCAGACCCCTCAGCAATTTTTAAATTTAAATTTCTAATTTTGAAATTAGACCCCTAATTTCACCTAACCAACCTAACAGTGAGAGAAGCCACAGCTTTCTTTTTGATGCTAAATGAGCAATATATGTTTGCATATTAATATATATTATGTAATTTTGAAGTATGCTCTTGTCTATAATTTTCACTTTTTGCCATATATGGCTACCGAATACATAATTGTTTAAGTGCCTCAAGTCTGACATTCAAAAACTAGCACGTTTACTGTAGAACTTGGCAATTCAAAGGAAACCTTTTTAATTTTTATAACACCATAAATGTTTACTTATGCAGTGCACAAATTTACAACCATAATATACAGCAAAGGTCTTTAATCGGTCTGCTATAGATTGCCACGTTGCTTCTGACTCTGTAATAAAGGACGCGATTCCTTTTTGTGTGTTTATTGATTGTGTATCATATTTTGTGTCCTTACATGATGACATTTACGTTTCATACGAGTGTTGGAACTTTAAATAAATGTATTCTGTAAATGTTTTGTTTTTCCAAGTGCCTTAGTTTGCCCCTGTATCTAAAAAATTTGTCAGTTAATTATATACAATAAATCAGTGTATTATGTGTGCCTTGTTATAATCTATAGCTTCCCCTTCAAGAAGTAAATGGATGTGTTTGTTTGCACTTGTTCTGTAGAAAAGGCTAATGGTTGGATGTTTTGTATTATTGAAAAAAGTAGATTGCACTTGTCATTCTGAGATTTTTAAGCTAATTTAGGTAACCTGGTTGATAAATATAAGTACACAATTATACTATAATCAAGTTCAGGTAAAGTGTCTCAAAAATTATGTTTGTTGTTGAACATCACTGTATAAAATTTTAAAAAATGGTTATCTCTTTAACAATTGAAATTAATCAGAGGGTTATTTGATAGAGATTTGCTTTTATACACAGGATAATCACAATATTATTTATAAATGTTATGATACTTGATTATTTGGTTTTAAGCCTGCTAATTTATTTTGTGGATAGAAAACAATATAAATAAAGTCAAGATTATTTTTAAAATATACAATGAGTCAGACTTCAGTACCTGCATCTTTTCCTCTTACATTAATTCCTTGCTGTATATTACAGTAAATGTCCTCAGAGGGCATGTTCAATGATGAAGATCTTAAAGAAAAGTAAGCAGAAAAATAATCAACAAGTGTCAATTGCAGAGGAAGTACAGTGCTTAAAAATATAGAATTCAAATCACAATATGGCTTTAATTGATTATTTCCAGCATTATTTCAAATAACACATCATCTTGGCCTAAAAAATGTGGGAAAATAAACTGAGTATTACATTTTTTAAGATGAAGAACAAACCTATCAGGTCTAAAATGTAAACTCTTCTAAACAGTACAAAAACTAAACATATCACAATTTTTTTAATTTTCTTATTTATTTATTTATTTTTGGCTTACTCATGGTAATTTTTATTTAGCAAAAAGTCTGAATTAGCGTAAGCTGCCCTATTTTAGTGTGTTCATAATTAAAGTAGTGATTTACTTCATTAGGTAATACATAATAAACAAACAGTTACATCAGATATTTGAAATATTAAAATGTGTGCTTCAGTCTAAAAATTCTCAATTGTAATAGAAATTGTCATTTTCCATCCTCTGATAGAGGTCCATAGAGGGCTTGATCCCTAGTAAAGGATGAAAAATCAAAACTAACATCATATTTGTCACTACTGACCTTGAAATGGTTTAAAACAATATTCCACTTGCTTATGTTTCAAATTTGTCATTTCTAACCTTCTGCCAGTGGCTCTTAGAAGGCTAGGACCACCATTAAAGAATCAAATATCAAAGATATTATAACATTTGTGATCAGCAATATTCAAAAAGCATTAAATAACACTCCACTTGTCTATATTATGGATGTTCATTTCTTGAACCTTTATGAAATGGAGTAACTTTGACCCCTCAAATCCATAATGATGTGGCTTGCACAACTTCAAGTTCGTCTGATCATTTTTGCTGATGGCGCCTATTGGTTTACTCTTTATCATTGGGGGATTGTTTCCTGCACAAAATATGGTCCAAAATGGCCTGAAAAGTTTCAAGTCTAGAGTGCCAAGACTAGTGGGAACCTCAAAAAGCTTGCCATCTTCTATAACTAATTATCAAGATGAGTCAAACACCATCTCATATGTGGGAATTTTCTTGTATTGTTAAAGACAGGAGATGCTGAACAACAAAAAAAAAAACAGAAGTGATATTAAAGTGTTCATAGATAATTCTTATGAACGTAATAAACTTAACAGGCAGTGCTTTGGTATGTGGAATAGTGCAAAAGTATGCAAAGAAAACTTAAAAATGGCAAAGAGAAAATTTTGCAAACTCTACATAGGAGGTGAACATAGGAGTTAAACTAATGCTGTATGGTGGCAGCGTTGACCTTTATAATTATACATTTTCATTTGCATTGCTAAGTGAGTTTCATGAATCAACTGCATGCAATCTTAAAAGAAAGAACTGGTAAAAAAGTGAAATCAAGTGTAAAATACATTAAATTTATTAAAAGACTAATTTGCAGTGAATGTGAACTTCTCAATGAGGCAAAGAGGAAAATATTCATTAATTGTTCCTGGCATGCCTGAACTCAAAATTTTTTAAAAATTTAAGATGCTTTACTTTCCAGATTATCCATATAAATGAAATATTTAAAAATTATCTTCCCCTTTACAATGTTTTAATTAATAAAGTAAATTTAAAATTAGAAGTACTTTTTGACTAAGAAAAGAAATGTGCACTCACCAAAGTTCAAAGAAGAATTCAGAAAGCTATAATGTGGTGACTTCCTGCCATTGACCATTTTGGTTCAGCTAGGGGAGGAGTTTGGGATATGAAAATGACAGAATGAGAACAGAGCTGCACTTTGCGGTGGCTGACATGCTTCTCAGAGGAGGCCAGCAATTTGTTAGTTACTTACTGTGCATGAAACAGCTGACAGCCTGCTGGACATTCAAAAATAAAAGGTGAAAGGAAGAGGATAGTAATAAAACAACATCACTCATATATTTAGAGAAGAGAATGACCATCATAGTAGAGGTGGGAGAAAAGTGAATAAACAACTAAATGTTTTAATTAAGTTGTACTTTTAATGACAAGAAGTGAATACAGTTAGGTCCATAAATATTTGGACAGAGACAACTTTTTTCTAATTTTGGTTCTGTACATTACCACAATGAATTTTAAATGAAACAACTCAGATGCAGATGAAGTGCAGACTTTCAGCTTTAATTCAGTGGGGTGAACAAAACGATTGCATAAACATGTGAGGCAACTGAAGAATTTTTTTAACACAATCCCTTCATTTCAGGGGCTCAAAAGTAATTGGACAATTGACTCAAAGGCTATTTCATGGGCAGGTGTGGGCAAGTCCGTCAATATATCATCATCAATTAAGAAGATAAAAGGCCTGGAGTTGATTTGAGGTGTGGTGCTTGCATGTGGAAGATTTTGCTTTGAACAGACAACATGCGGTCAAAGGAGCTCTCCATGCAGGTGAAAGAAGCCATCCTTAAGCTGCGAAAACAGAAAAAAACCCATCCGAGAAATTGCTACAATATTACGAGTGGCAAAATCTACAGTTTGGTACATCCTGAGAAAGAAAGCAAGCACTGGTGAACTCAGCAACACAAAAAGACCTGGATGTCCATGGAAGACAACAGTGGTGGATGATCGCAGAATCATTTCCATGGTGAAGAGAAACCCCTTCACAACAGCAACCAAGTGAACAACACTCTCCAGGTGGTAGGCGTATCGATATCCACGTCTACCATAAAGAGAAGACTGCATGAAAGTAAATACAGAGGGTGCACTGCAAGGTGCAAGCCACTCATAAGCCTCAAGAATAGAAAGGCTAGATTGGACTTTGCTAAAGAACATCTAAAAAAGCCAGCACAGTTCTGGAAAAACATTCTTTGGACAGATGAAACCAACATCAACCTCTACCAGAATGATGGCAAGAAAAAACTATGGCGAAGGCGTGGAACAGCTCATTATCCAAAGCATACCACATCATCTGTAAAACACGGTGGAGGCAGTGTGATGGCTTGGGCGTGAATGGCTGCCAGTGGCACTGGGACACTAGTGTTTATTGATGATGTGACACAGGACAGAAGCAGCCGAATGAATTCTGAGGTGTTCAGAGACGTACTGTCTGCTCAAATCCAGCTAAATGCAGTCAAATTGATTGGACGGTGTTTCATGATACAGAAGGACAATGACCCAAAACATATAGCCAAAGCAACCCAGTAGTTTATTAAAGCAAAGAAGTGGAAAATTCTTGAATGGCCAAGTCAGTCACCTAATCTTAACTCAATTGAGCGTGCATTTCACTTGTTGAAGACTAAACTTCAGACAGAAAGGCCCACAAACAAACAGCAACTGAAAGCCACTGCAATAAAGGCCTGGCAGAGCATTAAAAAGGAGGAAACCCAGCATCTGGTGATGTCCATGAGTTCAAGACTTCAGGCTGTCATTGCCAGCAAAGGGTTTTCAACCAAGTATTAGAAATGAACATTTTATTTCCAGTTATTTAATTTGTTCAATTACTTTTGAGCCCCTGAAATGAAGGGATTGTGCTAAAAAATGCTTTAGTTGCCTCACATTGTTATGTAATTGTTTTGTTCACACCACTGAATTAATGCTGAAAGTCTACACTTCAACTGCATCTGAGTTGTTTCATTTAAAATTCATTGTGGTAATGTACAGAACCAAAATTAGAAAAAAGTTCTCTGTCCAAATATTTATGGACCTAACTGTATGTTGTTATTGTAGACTGATTTAAACAGACAAAAAGAATAAAAATACACCATCCAAAAAAATATATCTTTCTTAAAAATTGTTTGTTGTTTAATTGGAGATCAACTTACAACAATTGCACAATGTTTCTCTGTAAAGGAAATAATTATTAATTAAGTTGCTTTCAGATCCCTGTTGATAAGTTCCTCATTAAGTGAGATGAATGACACAGAGAAAACCATACAAATGGGGAGAGAGAATGTGCCAGGATTTGAACACAAGACTCTGGAGCTGTATGCCAACAGTCCTAACCACTCTATAAAGATAAAGTGAACTGCACATTTAAGTCTCATTTACTGATTCAAATGAGTGCTTTACTTCCAGAAAGTTGGTGTGTTTTATATGTAGCATTCCTTCTGCTGTGAAGTGCTGTATAACTGTGGGGCCAAAGGATTGAAGTGCTTACATCATTATGTAAATCCTCCCATCATACTATCAAGGATACTCTCAAAGGAATAAAGTGGTAAAGTAAAAGGTATTTTTCAGTCTTGTTTATTTCATGGTTATACTGCAGTTCACCAACTTTCTCTAAGGATCAGATAACTATGGTACTTTGTATACATTTTAAAGTCTTCAAGCAAGACTCACAGGAGACCTGCTCCCAAAAACATAAGTTTCAACATTAACAAAGTATGATTTAATGTCTAGAATCCTGGAGTATCGATAGTGTATTGAATCACATGAAGGAACCAATAAATGTCAACCTTATGTTACGCTGGCAGAGAGCACAGTGTGCAAGAGTCAGTGAAGAAGAGATGTCATCATACTAGGATATATTAACACAGACCCATCAGTAAGTCTGTTAGTTTGAATAAAAATTATAGAATAATGTTTGAATTTGCCTTCCTCCCTTCATATGTCATCAGCACATATTACAAGTACAAAAACCACAAGACTGTCAATTCAATTTCTGTCTTTCAATTCACTCTCTGTTCACTTAAACTGCCAAAAAAAGGTAAACAGAAACATGTGGTAGGAGGGCAACATAAATATGAATTGTTTATGTCCAGTGTACAAATATTGTTTATAGTGGCCCTGTTGCATGTACAGTATATGAAAATGTATATATATGTAAAGGCTCTTACCTGTTAACAGAAGATGGAATTTGACAGTGGTGACATAAACATTTACCCTTTCCCAGTGATGTGCAGTTGGTAGATCTTTGGGTCTGCACTGAAAAATAGACTTTCCCACCCTCCAAGAGCCCCCCAGTTGCCCAGTGGTGATAATCTTGGGAAACATCAAGGCTAAGAGAGAAAATCTGAATTGAAGCCCTGAAGACTGGCTGGTGATAAACTCTATTATTTAATTTCTGACAACTCCTTCAACCAAGAAGTTTATCAGTTGTTTTATTTCATACCACTGGATTCCGATGTTTAACATTGTGAGAATGCATTGTCCCTGTGAAACGATTCTCCTACTTAAAAGCTTTTCAGCACTGGTTGTTGTGCACATCTTCTTTTTGTAATTTCTGCGGTAATGGGTGAGGGGCTAAGCGACAGATGGAGGTTATGACTGGTAGTCATAGTTCCAAGACAGTATAAAGGTGGTCTGAGGATCAGTAGTTGCTCTTCCCTGAACCAATGGCAGGAGAAAAGGTCGGCATCATTCCAGGTGACTTAACAACCCTCTTTAAGGACAGTACTGCTCACCCAAGTATGTTGTGCTAAGAACAACCTAACCATTACCAACACACTCTTCTGGTTAAAGTAAAAGATAATGTGGATGCATCCTAGATCTATGCAATGGCATTTTATTGATTTTGTAATTGGGTAGTAGGAGGGATGCATGTGATGTACAGATCACAAAAGTCATGCAAGGATTAGAGTGCTGCTCAGATCTCAGGTTGGTCAGGTCTGTCTTCACTATGGCCCTTTGCATTACAACAAGACAAGGCTTATCCATGCTTTGTTTAACATGCAAAGCTGAAGTGACCAGAAATAAGTAAAAAGTATCAGTTCTATTTTGATGATATACTGATCACACATGGACATTGGCTGAAAATCCAAATGAAAAGTGAGACCAGTTTACACAAATGGTAATCTGGATGGTGAAAGTGGTGATGGCCCAAAACCACGGTTCACCAGTATTGGTTTCATGATGATAAGTTCTGCAAGCTTCTGAAGACGTACAAAGATTTCTTCAAGTGGTATAATGATATTAACTCTATGCCAAAGCAAGATCATTTTAAACATCAGCAGAGTAGTAGATCACAGAGAGAACTCTGTGCTATGCATAATGAGTGGTGAGCAGATAAAATCCAGCACTATACAGATTCCAATAAATTTATAAAGAGTTTTTCATTTTTTTGAAAAATGTTTATGGACCCTCAAAACCCTGCATTTCCCCACTTCTCACTGTTGATAATTCCTTTGTTGTTTAAGGACAATGACAGGATCACTTCTGAACAGACCCTCAACAGTTGACACCACCACTGCCCCCCACTTTAGATGAGGTCAAGAAGGCAATTAGACAGACCAGTTCTAGGAAGGTACCAGGCATGGACAGCATTCCTGATTAATTGTTGAAATCAGCGGGTCCGGTGGCTCTGAAAGCATTCTACAAAATACTGATCTCTTTAATGAGGAAATCATGCCACAAGACTTCAGAGATGCCATCAGTGTCTTTCTGTTTAAAAATAAGGGAAATAAAGCTGTCATTTGTGGAATGTTTGATAGCATGGCAGAGCTGTCAGTATGCAGTTAAATTATCTGATTTCAGCACACATCTGCTGTGATTCAAAACATGTGGCAGTGCTGGCAGCACATCTGTACTAAAACCATATTATTTTCTGATGCCATGTGTACTTATCATGACATCTTCTGTAAGTTTCTGAGTGAGCTGTTACAATGTAAACAATGCTTTCAGACATTGCAATTCACCTGAAGTAATGTCTGCCAAATATGTAATTAATAATTCACCATGTCTGAGTGACCTGAGGTTTTTATTTCTAGCTTGATTCTAACATTTTGATTAAACTAGTCTTAATGCACATCTTATATACTGAAGACTTATTATATTAATATGATATTGTATATGATAGACTAAGAACAGTATAATATACCAGTGTATCTATAAGGACAGTCAGTCATGAATTAATTCCTGTGCCTGCATTTAAGAGCTAATGAAATATTGTGTAGGCCGTAATTATTATACTTAAGTAAATTTGGCTCCTTCAGGCTTGAGCATTAAACTAAAGCCTGAAACAGCAAACTGCAAGCTCTGGTACTGTAACACATCTAAAAACCAAAGCAGACTACTTCTTTGTCAGTCTTTTATAAATATCTGCTAACTTCAAATAGTACTGCAACTGAGGTAGTTGTTCCTGCTTAGAAATATACCTATTTTTGGTATTCTTTCAAGAAGTGTTAGCCACCATTTAAATCTCAGGCTAGTATGTGGAGCAGCTGAAGAATATAGCATTTATATAATATTATTCGAGATATTTTAGATACTGTGATGTCTCCAAGATATGAACATTTTTTGCCAGAATATATTATGTGAAAATTAGTTGTTTATTATTTCATGCTATATTTAATGTATATTTAATAAGATAAAACTTTCATAGGCTACAGTTATATCACTTTTGTTGAATATTTATTTACACACCATTTAGTTCTACAATGCTTTTTCAGAGAACTGGTGCAGCACAGCAACACAGAGAAGTAAGTTGCTGAAAGTTGGTTTCATCCGTTTATAGGAGATGGACGTCTGAAGCAGAGCTCCGCTAGCAGCGGCTTTATTTTCCCACATATTTCATATTATTTAGAGGTATCCTGTATTTAACCCGACCAAGGAACTTCCACTACAATATACAAGCATGAGTAACAAGAAGAAAAGTCAGAAGGAACCGGAAAAGAAACTTAAAGCTGCATCAAAGTCCGGACAGACTTCTGGCCTGAGTGCAAGTGTAAGGTATGGCATCACGGAGACTGACCTGGAACAGGCAGACGAATGCGCAGAATTCCTGGGACCCCGCTCCATTGTATCGTCTCCAGTCGAGAGTGAAAATGGGAGCGAAGGCGCAAGTGATACAGGTCGCGAGGGATCGCCGATTTCTGAGGATCATTCGAGACTAGAAAGGGCTCTGCAGGACGTGCTCTCATCTACTCATCGCGAGCCTGTAACAGGAGCTGCATTTTCATTTGCGGAGCACGAAAGCCGAAGCGAACTGTCCGAACTGAAAGAGATGATTGCTACACAGAAAGAGATGATCGCTACACAGTCAACTGCCATGGTTACGGCCATGAAGGAGCTTAAGAATGAGCTTAAGAAAGATAACACAAATGATCTTAAGAAGATGGCCATTGAGCTCAAGAAGGATAACAAAGATAAGGAAACGCGTCTATTTAAACGTTTCGACGTGAACTTTAAAGGCATGTTGGAGAAATTAGTGGAACACATTGAAGAAACTAATTCCAAACTGAAAAGGCTTGATGATCATATTAATGACGTTTCAGATCAGCTGGAAGACGTTAAGCAGGGACTCACGGCTCGAGTGGAAACAGCGGACCAACTGGCATCTAACGCCGATGAAAAAGCCACAGCTGCGAACTCGGAATGCAAAAAACTTGGAGACAGACTTGCACCCCTGGAGGATGGGTGCAGAAGAAATAATATAAGAATTGAGGGTATACCTGAGAAACGAGAAAGCTCAAGCCCAGTGAAATTTGCAGTAGAATTACTGTCTAAAATAATTGGAGATGACTTTAAACTCGACGATGAGATAGCCACGGCTTATCGCACAAAGATACCAAGCGCCTTTAAACCTAGGTCTTTTATTGTCCGCTTCGAGCGACTAAGATGTAAGCTTGATGTGATGGCACTTCTCAGACACAAGCAAGAGATTATATTCGAAAATAATCTTATTCGTATTTTTCCCGACTTCTCACCATCAACAGCTGCAAAACGCAGATCCTACATTGACATTAAAAAGATTCTACGGGAAGCCGATATCAAATACAGCCAATTGTATCCTGCCAAACTGAAAGTGGAAGTTCAAGATCGACATTATATTTTCTTCAGCAAAGAAGAAGCTGAAAAAGAATTAAAGAAGCTGTTTCCGACACTTTTTTGAAAGTTAATTAAAATTAAAGAGCCGTATTCTATCAAGGCACGGGAAGGACCTATGATCTGATCGCTGGATCCATGTTTAAAGAGACTGGTATTATAATTATACATCCCTTATTTTCTTTTTTTTTTTTTTTCTTTTTATCTGGACTTTATATGTTATATGTTTATGTTTTAATTAGAGTTATAGAGTTATAGACGTGAGTGTGAAAATGTGGAAGTGATTAAAGTAGGATTCGTTTTATTTATTATTTTTTCTTTTTATTATTATTTATTTATTTATTTTATTTATTTATTTATTTTAATTTTACTCTACCTTAAGTAGACTGTTTAACTTCATACCCTTGGTTTATTGCTTGTTCTACTATTTATATAATTACCATTATACTATTACAGTAGGAATTACCAGGTTTATCCTAGACTAGTTTTTAAAATCATTCCCAGGGTTTTTTTTTTTTTTTAATCTTAAAATCTTAACTTAAAAGCGCTGAAGATTATTTCAAGCTTAAATATTGTTAATGAGAACATTTTCGGCAGATAGTATTAAGGATTTAACTGTAAAAGATATCTCTGTTTTAATTCTGTAACGCCACTGCAGGGTGGGGTTTGTTTTGTTTTGGACGTGTTCTGTCTCTTCGTATGTCAGAGGACTGGAACATCGCGAAGTGGGGTCTAGCCTCATGTGGGGAGGCAAAATGGGGGGGGGGGGGGGATAAAGGGGGGAGAGAAGGAGAGCAGGTTATATCTAATCTATTCTTGTAATCCTTATAATTATAAATATCAATGCAACAACAGGTTAAAATGCAACAACTCATGGGGAATCTTGAAACTAAGATTAAAACTGCCATATTACCAATTAAAACTATAAATGACATTAAAAACTCAGAATCAATGTCTCCATGATGGGACAGTTAACTTTGTGAGCTGGAATGTTAAAGGCCTGAATCACGAATTAAAGAGAAAGAAAGTATGCTCTCACCTAACAGGCTTAAACGCTAAAATAGTATTTCTACAGAAGACCCACTTACTAACCAAGGATCAGTTCAGATTACAAAAAGACTGGACTGGCCAAATGTTCCATTCTAGCTTTATAAAGAAAACTAGAGGGGTGGGAATTCTCATACATAGAACAGTTCCATTTGTAGCATCAGAGGTAGTGTCGGACCCTGAAGGGAGATATGTGATGGTCATGGGCAACTTATATAACAGTAAAATGATTTTGATAAATGTTTATGCACCCAATGTTGATGATAAGGAATTCATGCAAAATCTATTTGCATCCATTCCCAATGTGAACACTCATAAAATTATAATGGCTGGGGACTTTAATTGTGTTTTAAATCCACTCTTAGATAGGACTCCTGTGACAGGGGGGATGACGTCTAATACTGCAAAGATAATTACACAGTTTTTAAATGATCACAACTTATCAGACCCCTGGAGGTTTCTTAACCCAAACTCAAGAACATATTCGTTCTACTCACCAGTGCATTATAGCTACTCAAGAATTGATTATTTTTTTATAGATAATAATTTCCTGCCTACAATTAAATCATGCAAATATGACACAATTGTTATCTCTAACCATGCCCCTCTAGTCTTGGAGCTAAAATCAATAAGCCCCTCATACTCACCTCGCAGATGGCGTCTTAACCCTCTTTTATTGGCAGACGAGAACTGCACAGAATTTATATCCAAACAAATCAGTTTCTTCCTAGAGACAAACACGTCCACAGAGGTTTCTGCAGGAACACTCTGGGAAACTCTAAAGGCCTTCTTAAGAGGCCAGATTATTTCATATCTTTCCCATAGAAATAAATTAGAAACCAAGAAAGTGTCAGAGCTAAGAAATGAAATTACTAGAATAGATGAAGAACAAGCCAGGCGTCCAAGTGAAGCTCTCCACAGGAAAAGGCAGGCCCTGCATACAGAACTTAACATCTTAACAACTAAAGAAACTGAACAACTTATTTATAAGTCTAGACAGCATTACTATGAACACGGAGAAAAAGCTAATAAGCTTTTAGCTCAACAAATTCATAAACAAGAAGTTCACAATGCAATACCAGTAATCACCAACAAGAATGGAGAAGAAATCATCGACCATAATAAAATAATGCACACATTTAGAGATTACTATAAGTCTTTATATTCCACTGAGCCCAAAGAAGACAACACGCAATCTAATGCATTTCTGGATAATTTACAAATACCAAAAATAGATGCTTTAAGTGCTGAGGAACTGGATAAACCTCTAACGCTAACAGAATTACTAGACACTATAAAGTCACTACAAAGCGGGAAATCATCAGGCCCTGATGGTTACCCCGTAGAGTTTTATAAGAAATTCTCCACTCAGCTAGCTCCACTCTTATTGGTAACATTTACAGAAGCTAAAGACCACCAAATACTACCTCAAACATTTCGACAAGCATTAATCACCGTCTTTCCTAAACAAAATAAGGACTTGTTACAATGCGCATCATATAGACCAATTTCACTCCTGAATAATGATGTTAAGATACTCTCAAAAATCCTAGCTAGAAGGATGGAGAAAGTGCTGCCCTCGGTAATATCACAAGATCAAACTGGATTTATTAAAGGCCGACATCTATCTTCAAATCTCCGACGCTTGTTTAATGTTATATATTCACCAGCAAAATCAAACACCCCAGAGATATTACTATCATTAGACGCAGAAAAGGCATTTGACATGATCGAATGGAATTACCTTTTCACTGCACTGGAGAAATTTGGGTTTGGCCCGAATATTTGTGCTTGGATCAAACTACTGTATACCAGTCCAGAAGCTTCAGTTTGTATTAATAACATTTGCTCAGACTACTTTAAACTAGAACGTGGTACCAGACAAGGATGTCCCTTGTCGCCACTGTTGTTTGCAATTGCTATTGAACCACTGGCGGTTCGCTGCCGAAATTCTTATCAGATAAAGGGGATTGTCAGAGAAGGACTGGAACAGAAAATTTCTCTATATGCAGATGATATGGTCTTATATATATCGGACCCAGAAAACACTGTCCCTGCTGTTTTAACAGCACTAACAGAATTTCAAAAGATATCTGGTCTTAGAATTAATCTGAATAAAAGTATACTCTTTCCAGTGAACTCACAAGCATATAATATTAAATTAGACACCCTACCTTTTACCATAGCAGATCAGTTTAAATACCTAGGGGTAAATATCACAAGTAAACATAAAGCTCTTTATCAACAAAATTTTGGTGTCTGTATGGAAAAAATTAAGCAAGACTTGCATAGATGGTCAACCCTTCATCTCACTCTAGCCGGAAGAATTAACATTGTTAAGATGAATATCCTTCCTAAACTTCTCTTTTTATTTCAAAACATTTCAATATATATCAATAAATCGTTTTTTAAACAGTTAGATTCAATAATAACCTCATTCATTTGGAACTCAAAACACCCACGTATCCGAAGAGCGACCCTACAAAGACCTCAGGCAGAAGGTGGCATGGCTTTACCTAATTTTCAGTTTTATTACTGGGCAGCAAACATACAAGCCATAAAAACCTGGACACAAATAAATGCACATACCCAGGCTTGGTCTGCAATAGAAGTAAAATCCTGTAGTACTTCTTTATATTCCCTGCTCTGCTCTCCAATAAATGAAAGTTATCGCAAATATACTAATAACCCAATTGTGCTTTACTCACTCAGAATATGGAACCAAATTAGGAAGCATTTTAAGATGGAAAATCTTTTATCAGTGGCACCTCTGCAAGGGAACCACCTCTTTCAACCTTCGCAAGTATATCCAGTTTTTAATACCTGGAAAAGTTTTGGGATTAAAATGCTCAGAGATCTTTATATAGACAACATATTTACATCTTTTGAACAATTACGTTCAAAATTTAACCTCCCAGCTACACATTTCTTTTACTATCTTCAAATTAGAAATTTTGTAAAACAGAAATTGCCCGATTTCCCCCACCTTGCACCCTCCACAATGCTGGAAAAAATACTGCTCAATTCCGAGGAAACAAACACTATTTCCGCAATATATAAAATCTTATTAGAGTCCCTACCTTTCAAAGACCCAAGAGGACATTGGGAAGAAGATCTCTTAATCAATATATCAGAAAAGGAGTGGAAGGTAGCAAAGCAGAGAATTCACTCGAGTTCTATATGCGCAAAGCATAGAATTATTCAACTAAAAATTATATATCGAGCTCATCTGTCTCGCTTAAAACTGTCCAAAATGTTTCCAGGCCAGGATTCAACCTGCGAGCGCTGCAACCAAGCTCCTGCCTCACTGGGTCACATGTTCTGGGCCTGCACCAAACTAACATCATTTTGGACAAAAATTTTTAAGTGCCTCTCAGACAGCCTTAGTATCACAATCCCTCCTAACCCACTAACAGCTGTGTTTGGTGTCCTTCCAGATGGACTGGAATTGGAGAAGGACAAGCAAACGGTGATTGCATTCACTACACTCTTGGCACGCAGACTTATATTGTTAAATTGGAAGAATCCTAATTCTCCTCTTATAAGTCAGTGGGAAACCGATGTTTTATATTATTTGAAATTGGAAAAAATCAAATTTTCAGTTAGAGGATCTGTACAAAATTTTTTCAAAACATGGCAGGATTTAATCAATATTATTTTAGAATAAGAGAAATAACTATTATTGCATTTAACTCCCTTCTCCATCTCTTATTTATATAGATATTTACTTCTCCCCTTCTTTTGTCTAATGTTGCCTTATTAAAAAGCTTAAAGAAATTTTCCTTTAGCTAAGCTCTCCTTCTCAGAGGTGGGGTTTGATTTGTTTTCAAATTTGTTGGGTTATAAATTGATCTGTTTGTATGGAATGATTACAATGAAAATTAATAAAATAAAAATATTAAAAAAAAAAAAGAAAAGTAAGTTGCTCCTTCACGCAGCTGAGATCAGCAGTATTCAATGGCATCATCCACAGAATGATTTTCAGCAGGGCCTGCTGCATCCTGAAACAAAAAGACAAAAAAAGACATCTTTGTGAGGGTAACAAAAAGGGACTATCAAAAATTTAAAGGAGTTTCTCATAAAGGTATCATAAAACCACAAAACTGGTAAAGAAGAAACAGAAGAGACTTCACTACCTGAGGATCCTCAGGAAGAATAATTTCACTCAAAAGTTTCTTATGTCAACAATAACAACATTTATTTATATAGCACATTTTCATACAAACAATGTAGCTCAAAGTGCTTTACATGATGAAGAAAGAGAAAAAAGACAAAATAAATAAGAATTAAAATTAGGGAACACTAATTAACATAGAATAAAAAGTAAGGTCCTATGGCCATGGAGGACAGAAAAAACAAAAAAAAACTCTAGACGGCTCGAGAAAAAAATAAAATCTGTTGGGTTTCCAGGCCACGAGACCACCCGGTCCCTCTAGGCATTCTACTTAACATAAATGACCTCAATCAGTCATCATTGTATTCAGGGTTCTCATGGAAGAATTTGATGATGACGGTCATGTGGACTTCTGGCCTTTAATCCATCAATGTAGCGACATCACAGTACTTTGATTAGGTGGTGGTGGCGGAGATAGTCACCACAGAGAACCGGAAAAAGAACCAAACAGAAAGTAGGGGTTAGTATGGATTTTGGAGCCACCATGAATAATAATCCTTCTATTATTGATCTAGAGAGAGCATATTGACTTACTGCATGTGTGTGTGGTTTGCCAGCTGCACAGTATCAAAGAGGAAAGCGCTCCAGGGGGTTGTCAACGCCACCCAGAAGATTATCGGATACACTCTCCCATCCCTGGAATAGCTTTACAGTTCCCATTGCCATAAAAAGGCCCAGAGCATACTTAAAGATCCATTCCATCCCAGTCACTCTCTGTTTGAACTGCTGCCCTTGGGCAGACTTTTTACAACAATAAAAACACAAAGAAACAGATTTAAAAACAGTTTTTATTCAAAGGCCATAACTGCACTAAATGCTGCTTATATTGTAAAACCTTAAATTATGTAATCAATGAATACCAGCAGAATGTGAAAAATGTCTTGTATGTGTGGTGTGTTATGTATATTCTGATAGCTTTTATAATCCCTTTTTGTTTTGCACTAATAGGTTGCCATCCAATTTTGTTGTATATGTGCAATGATAATAAAAACCTACGACTATTATGACTATGACTTATTATGAGAGGTTGGAGTTTCAAGAATTTTTGGTTATCTGACACTGTTTCTAATCCTGTCATTTAAGAGTTAATATTTTTAGTGGCTTTTGTCCAACATGAAGACAGTGACTAGGTTAGCAGAAGCTCTTGGCTGTGATGCTCAGGGGCTGTGTGTCACGCTTCATCGTTCTTTATTATCATGAATGAAGTATTAATAAGTTCAGTAAAGTGGTGAGAAAATAAAATTGTTCTGGAACATCTGCCATGATCTGGATGGAATCACAAAATGATAGACTCATACTGATGTGACCACTAGGGGGGCGTTGCAGCACCCCAAGCTGCAGAGACAACCTCACTGACACAAGTCCCAGTATAAATAAAACTTTTATCTGCACAAAAAACCTTGCATAAATCAACAAGGTCTTCACAAATAACATAAATCAACACAATTCTTCTTCTCACTCTTTTTTTTCTCCTACACTCCTCCCAGGTGAGCTTTGTCCATCCTCCACATCCAACTCTGACTCGCCATGGGATCAAGCAGTCCTTTTTATCCTGGACCCAGGAGTACTTCCAGTACTAGGGCATAGCCTGATGGAAGTATTTCAAATTCAATTGGAAGTCCCATAAAATAGGGATAGGTAATCCTATCTGCTCCTCCCGGTGGCTTCCATGGAACCCAACATAGCAGCTCCAAAGGACTACGGGTCCCGGCATGCCCTGCTGGTGTTCATCTGGGAATCCTAACCCAGGAAGGTAGCCATCAAGCATATTGAGGAAGAAAATATTCATCAGTGCTCATCTCAGCCGGTCCTTCCATTGCAGTTACCTCCAGTCCAGTTAAAGATCTTGTTCAGTCATAGCTTGGATGCCAGTCCCTGCATTTTGTCCATTATACTGATTATAAGCAAAACTACTAAGAGCCTAGAAACTGAAAACAAGGTAATTTTATATATTTTCTTTGTTTTTTTAAAGGACACAGTGGTTTTTCAGTAGTTAAGTACTTTCAATGTATTGCCATATGCATCAATTGCAAGTGCCTTGGAATGCTTACTTACATTTTACTCTTTGTATTAATTACCATCAATCAAAACAGAGAGTAAAAATCCAAAATACATACATCAGTTTTATCTTTACCAAAAACACAACATAAAACACAATATATTAAAGAACATGCAATTTATATTATGAGCCTATCATGAGTCAATACTGAGACTTTAGAGCATATTTAAATCAGCAAGGTCTTTTGAAACACCAGCTGCTTTTCTGCCTAACATGACTTTGTGGAGTAATGTATTATTTTGTGCGTTATACAGTATAAGTTTAGCTTTGAGGTAACTACATGTAACTTCAAACAGAAAGGCCTTACAATGATGTCAAGATAGAAATGCCTTATGGTATAATTTTCATTTTAGAATTCTTAAGTTTCTATGTTTTGTCCATCTGCAAGATCAGCCTGTTTTCTAAACCAGACAAGACTGATTTTACTTGTATTAAGGGTAAGAAAGGACTTCTTATTGGTGTATGCAGTTTGGCATCTAACTTTTGTCAATGTTATTTAATGCTTTGTGGGAACTGAGTACATACTTGGTTTTAGTGGTCTCCACATGTGTTTTGTTTTGTGTAATAAACATTATATTAATGTGCTCATCTTCTCACATTTATTCCACAACAGATTCAAAGTATAAAGAAAGCTATTAGTTAGTGACAATATAGGCCTGGATATTGTAGGAAGATCTGCAAAATCTGAGGGGTTTTCACAGCTTACATTCTCCATGGTTGCAAATAAGTGGATCAAAAAAAAACATAATTTTTCCCTTTTCTGATGGTGCTCGAAGCCAGACATTTTACTGACGGTAAGAATCTGGGACCGTACAATATCAGCAGTGAAATAACCTGCAAAAGACAAAAACAAGTGCATCATTGTGTGAGGACCTAAAAGCTGAAAACCACCATGTTGCTATCAGACCGCATTTAGCAAGTAGCAATCAATGCATTTTGAAGAACTACTGGAGTAGTTCGACCACAACCTAACTTTGCTGAAAACATTTCGTAAACTTCTCTGTGCATAATAGCATTAGTGAAATGCATTTTATCTTGTTGGAGATTGGCTCCTTATAAGGTTTGATACCACTATCACGTGGCAAAAGAATATTTTCACATCTAGTTAATATAATCAGGCTAAGATGACAGTGCAGCATTTGCAAAAGCAAGACCATCAGCTCTTCCATTGACTATGCAAGGAAATAAGGAAGAGCAGGCAGTTGCTTAAGAAAGGGATTTTTTTAACTTCTTCAGACCGAGGACCTCTTAGAAGGAAGTATAAAAATGACAGACCTTCTCTAGATGGAAACATCAAACAAATCATTTATTATCACTAAATGTAAAGAACTCTTGTCAAACACCTTTTCATATTGTTTAGATTTAGAACTGCATTGCAACACATTTTTGCATTTATTTTCATTGATAATAGACCTGGCAAATTAGTGAGACAACTGTGCTTGTATCTGACAGCACAAGTTCTCAATTCTAATTGTGATGTATGATAAGTAGAGTCTGAGATCATCCTGCACATGCAAGCATGACCTGAATTTTGTCTTTATAGCAGTCTGTGCTGAGAACGAGGACTCATAAAGATAGGTGGTAGGAAAATAAAGCAATACGTATGTGACTTTTACAGTGAGTTCTAGATACTCCTGTGATACAGGGTGGGCCTGAAGTCTCCATAAGATACCTGCTGGAACCTGACCATTAATGTCCTGTCGCAGGAAAGCACCAACAGTTGCTCTTCTGCTTTACCAGTAAGGCCACTTTTAGATTTTGTGGTTGTTGCAAACAGATTGTGTACCCAGTCCTATTCATCTGTATTAACATTAGAGAATATGTACTGAAGTGTTTGCTCACTGAAATTAAGTAAGAAGTAGCGAATTCTCTCACTGTATTCACTAATACATTATTTTCATAAAAGAAAGTACTGTCAGCCTGGGAAGCAAACCTGTTACAGTACTCCATATTATAATCTTTTGGCCCATAGTCCTGTTTACTTCATAAATACAGTGATTTTGTCACTGACCTCCAGGATAGATGTGTAAAATTCTTGGATAAATTAATTTAGTTTGTTAAGCAAGTTGAACATGTCAGCAAGATAGGCCAGTTTTGCTATAAACTCTAAATTAGATAATGTGGACGAAAAAGGCACACTGACAGCAGGCAGATAATATTTCTTTAGTTCTCTTTATTATTTTACTCGGAGTCACAGTAAGCAGGTTTCAGAAAAGCAGGCAATCAATATTACATGACAGCATCAGGGCTCTCTGAACAACTGTTTATTGGGTGGGGCAGTTTTTATACCCCTAGAATGCGTGATTTAATATTCATTATGAAAATGCAACAGTCAACACTTTATTATACACAATCCTTGAGCCCCTTCAATGCTCCTTGTGCAACTTGATTCCTTGGCTCCTTGTTATGGCGTTCAGATGTAAACATTAGGCAGTCTCAGTGTGGAAGCTTAGACCTTGAGTCCTTCTGACAAATATTTTTTCTGTTTTCTCAACAAATCATGTTTTTAAAGCTTACTTCTGCTTAACTCCTTAGACAAGGATTAGTACAAGGGAACGAAGAGAACATTCATCTTCCACAATAAAAACAACTCCAATGTCTTGTTTGACATCTTCTAAAAACTCTAAACACTCCCTCTGTACTTCAAACACCCACTACTAATGTTTGCCATTGGAGAGCCACAGCACTCTTGAATTAAACAGGCATGCGTTATGATCAGCACCAATCTCTTTACAAAGCTGGCCAAACAAACAGGATTGTCATGGTTATGACTTAATAAAATTCACAGCAGTTACAACTGTGTTCAAAACTGAATAAAGTCCTGGTTGCATACGTTTGAAAGCAAGTGCTTGCCAATGCCATGTGCAGTGTGTAGTTATGACGTTTGGGTTGGCAGCTTTAATCTTAGCAGTAAGTCCATTCTTTTGGTCTTTCATCATAGCTGTACAATCTTTACAAATGGCAACACAGTTTAGCAGGCTTCATGGCTTCTTTAGCCAGCAACTGAAGACAAATTATGCAACTTTGGCCTTCCACTATGGCTTTCAAAAAAGCCAAAATCAGTACTGTATAATTATTATCATATATATATATATATATATATATATATATATATATATATATATATATATATATATATATATGTATATATATTAACAGATGTTGGCTTATATTTACCCTATGATGAAGACTCGTGAGGCAACAAACGATTCATTATTTACAAGTGTTTTTCTCTTGCTTCAGTGTGACTGTGTAAAGCAGAATCATAAGTGATTTGACACTTATGTGATTGACAGCAGTATATACAAAATTATCATTTTTATTGGATCAGAACATTATGGGAGTAAATGGCACAAATCTAAGTTTTTGTGTGTATGCTCATGCTTGGTGCAAGGGGTCTCACCATGTGTTAAGAAGGTCAGTCTTCTAGATTACTCTATTCTCCTTCAAAAGCTGAAGCACAGGGCAGAGTGGCAGAGAGAAAATGGCTAGTGAGGTTTTGATTGCCTGATGCTAAATGGTATTTGTGAGATGTTTTGATGCTGTCACTTGCACATACAGACATAATGTCTGGAAAGTTTGTATGTTGTTTGGTGCTTGTTTTATTTTTTTTAATAAAGGACATTTTTTGCATTCTAATCAGATGCCCCATAGTGATTGTTTAAAATAAGTGAAAAGAGTTAGGACTGTTAATACACCGTGCATACACGATTTTTGTAAATAACAACCATTTTACCAGTTATTTTGTAGACCCCCTTGCTAAGTATCACAGGCCACACTTTGAGAAATACTGGCTTAAGACATCCACTCTACAGTCACAAAAAAGGTCTTGCATTTAAGAGAGTCAGGGAAGATTACATTTCCAAAGGATATTATAAATGTCAATGTCAATTTATTTATATAGCACATTTAAAACAACATAGTAATGCTGTGGCCAAAGTGCTTTACAATAATAGAATAAAAGAAAAACAAAACAAATTAACATAAAACATAAACAGAAATAAAATATATGAACATAAAATAAAATACATAATAAATAGAAGTAATGTTATATACATAAAAAATAGAAGTAATGTTATATAATCACAAAGAGGAAACCATCAGTATTGCTGAAGGTCACGGAATGCAAGTGAACAGAAATGAGTCTTTAGTCTTGTTTTAAACAGTTCACTTGTAGACGACTCCTTTATATGATGAGGTAAAGAGTTCCACAGGCGAGGCGCAGCAGCTGCAAAGGCCCTGTCCCCAATGGTTTTACACTTGGTACGAGGGACAACCAGAGACAGCTGACCAGAAGATCTAAGCACTCTAGATGGTAAAACACACAGTTCCGATAAATAGGCAGGAGCAAGCCCATGTAAAGATTTAAAAACTAGCAGCAAGATTTTAAAATCAATTCGAAAACTGACAGGCAGCCAGTGTAAAGAAGCTAAAATAGGAGAAACAGAGTCATACTTACTTGTCCCAACCAGAAAATGAGCAGCAGCATTTTGGACCAGCTGTAACCTGTGTATCAGGGATTTATTAATCCCGGAATACAGCGAGTTGCAGTAATCGAGGCGAGAAAAAATAAACGCATGAGTAGCTATCTCAAGATCCCTAGAAGATAAAAAAGGCTTTATCTTACCTAATAGACGAAGTTGGAAAAAGCAACTCTTGACTATAGAATTTACTTGTTTCTCAAAACAGAGGTTACTATCAATGGTAACACCAAGATTGCGGATTTGAGGTTTGGAAAAGACAGAGAAAGAGCCGAGAAGTCCAAGATCAATTTGGGCTTTAGCTGATGGACCCACTATAAGCATCTCCGTTTTATTTTGATTTAGATCAAGAAAATTATTAGCCTTCCAGGATCTTAGTTCAGACAGACAGTTGTGGAGTTGATTTGTTGTAGAGTTGCAGACAGGAATATAAACCTGAGTATCATCAGCATAGCAGTGAAAAGAAATGTTAAATTTCCTAAACATCACTCAGATAGGGTGAAGGTATATGGAGAAAAAAATAGGACCCAAAATGGATCCCTGAGGAACACTATATTTAAGAGGAGCAATAGATGAAGAAGAGGAATTAAAAGTCACTGAAAAGTGTCTACCAGTTAAATATGACCTGAACCAGCTAAGAGCAGCCCCTTTAAGCCCAACAAGATGTTCAAGCCGCAACAGCAATATCTCATGGTCAATAGTGTCAAAGGCAGCGGACAGGTCAAGGAGGAGAAGGACTGCTGCATCACCTAAGTCAGTAATAACAGAGATGTCGTTGAACACTTTCAGGAGTGCCGTTTCAACACTATGATAATGCCTAAAGCCAGATTGGTAGATCTCAAATAAATTATTGGAGTTAAGGTGATCAACCAATTGATTATAAATAATTATTTCTAGAATTTTAGCCAGAAATGGCAATTGGGAAATTGGACGAAAATTGGCTAAAACTCCAGGATCTAATTCTGCCTTTTTTAGACGGGGACGGACTGCAGCATGTTTAAAAAATGAGGGCACAACTCCTGAACTAATAGAATCATTGATGATGGCTAGTAAGGGTGGGCCCAACACATCAAAGGCTTCCACAAAGAGACGTGGTGGTACAATATCCAGAGGACTGGGGGCTGGTTTAAGGGTGTCAATAGTTCTTTTTAGCTGTGAAAGTGAGACAAGATCAAAGGGTTCTAAGACAATGTCATGATTAACAGTAGAAAGTTCATAGTCTGTTTGAACAATGCCATGGCGAATAGTATCGATTTTGCTGACAAAGAATGATAGAAACTGGTCACATGAATGAACAATGCTATTTGATCCCATCGCAGAGTGGGGGTGAATGTCTGCATTAATTGAATTAAATAAGACACTAGGATTCTTTGAGTGACGGGATACTAAATCGGCAAAGAAGTTTTGTTTCGTTACCTTAACTTCAGCCTGGAAATTGAAAAGAGAAGTCCTAAAAATCTGTTTAGAGACAATCAGTCCATCTTTTTTCCAACACCGTACAGCAGTTCGACAGGTGCGGCGCAGTTATCGTGTATTTTCATTTAGCCAGGGAGCAGGTCTATCCTTTTTACTGCGTATCTTGGGCGGAGCAATTGAGTCTAAAATCGTTTTACAGGAAGAATTAAATTTTACGACAGAATCACCGACCATTATTTTAGTCATGCACATAAAGACTAAACTGCGGTGGGTTGGCACCCTGCCCGGGATTGGTTCCTGCCTTGTGCCCTGTGTTGGCTGGGATTGGCTCCAGCAGACCCCCGTGACCTGTGTTCGGATTCAGCGGGTTGGAAAATGGATGGATGGATGGATAAAGACTAGAGAAAATGGTTTTAAAATCAGATATAATAGAAGAATTTAAAAAGTGCGAGCAGTGTGGGGGACAGCTATTAGTCGGGACATCAACAGTAATATTCAGATCTATCATTATAGAAAAATGATCAGTAAAAGAAACATCACATAAATCAATATTATTCACTGAAATATCACAAGTAAGAACGAGATCAAAGGTGTGACCGAGAGAGTGAGTTGGCGTATTAATATGCTGTAGAAAATCAAATGAGTTCAAAAGTGATAAAAAGTCATTGACCAAAGGTTTCGATTGACAACAAACGTGAATGTTGAAATCACTAACAATAAAAAGTATATAATGAGAGAGGGTGATATCAGCCAAGTGATCAGAGAATTCAGAGATGAAAGTATCATTAATTACAGGAGGTCTATAAACCACGGCAAACAGCAGAGAAGGGGAGCTGCACAGTTCGAAAAGTTGAAGTTCAAAGCTGATAAACGGACCCCTTGTAAGGCTCTGACACAAGAACATACTTTTAAAAATAGTGGCAATGCGACCCCCACGACGAGTCAGGCGAGGAGAGTTTAAAAATGAATAACCTGGTGGAGTCATGTCAGTAAAACAAGAAGATTCACCATTTAAAATCCAAGTCTCAGTGATGAAGAAGAAATCCAGATTATTTAAGGTAGTAAAGTCTTGCAGAATAAAAGTTTTATTAGACACTGATCTCAAGTTCAAGAGAACAGCCTTGGTAGAGGTAGAAGAGCTTGTTGCAGGATGAGCATTGGTGAGCATGCGGAGATTAGCAGTGTTTACTACTCGATTGCAGGCCGAGGAAAAGTGATGCTGTCTTGAAATGGAGAAATTAAATCTGGTGTCCAGCGCCCATGAACCAGTGATGGAGTCCTGAGCAGGAGAAGATGGGTCATACACGACTCACAGGCATCGGGAATCAAAGCTCTGGGACTTGAGTCAGCGTTGTTTAACAGCAATTCCGGCTCTTTTCCCACGACGGCGGCAGGTGTGTTTGCATCTCAGAGGGGCATTCAACTCACTGATACAGGTGAACACCGGCGTCCAGGTGAAGAAGTCAGGAGATGAATAAAACAAAGGTGGAGGTTCACAAAAAATCCAACCAGGAGATGAAAATTGAGAGGAAAGCAAGTTAGAAAATATGTTTAGTAAAGACTCACGATCATAGGACAGTGGCCGTTAGGATAAACTAACACATAAAAACAAAGTTAAAACATAGACTAGAGAGACGAGCAGACGGCCAGCCACACCAGTCCAGTTTCCTCCCACAGTGCAAAGACCTTTGTGGATGGCTTTGTGGAATGAGACTATAGAGTGTATCGTTAACATCTATAAATAATATAAAGCTTATGGGTGTGAGCAGGGAACACGGAGCTTGCTTGCCAGCAACAAAAAGCAAGATCAAAGACTGGAGATCTTTCAGTTAGTCAATTAGGGATTTTGTTTATGACTATCATCCATTGTGTTTGAGGTGGTAACCAGACATTTCTGAAGAATAAGTGAAGTGCAGGATATTGAAAGCCACCACCTTTGGGTGGTTCTTAGACTGAGAGGATTTGTGACTTCTGTGGAACGCCAAACTAAGTTGGATTCTTCAGTATAAGTAGAGTGAACTGTTTACAATAAATATTTTAATGGAGCTCACTCTAATAAAAAAAAAAGGTGCCGGTCTTAAAAATCAGCAAAAGTAAAGAGCACATTTTGACAGTAAGGCAGTTCAACAGAATCAGGGTAGCTGCCATTTTTTGCTGGATTGTTGGTGGAATTGAAACAACAATGCTACTGATTTGATTTGCATAGCTGTGTGGTCAGAAATAAAATGCCTGCTGTCTCATGGTGTAAATGTTGGCAGGAGGGAATCAAATAGGATTCTGCTTGCTGAATAAAAAGAGACAAAAACAATTGTATTTTCTTTTATGACTGTTTGGTCATTATATGTTTGTGGCAGAGGTCAAATATTCAAGAGCTGCTCAAAATCACAGAGAATGAATAAAGGGATCCAATTAGTGCTGCTGCATTGGCTGGGCACAGCAGTCTTACTCTTGTTGTGTGGAATATACAACTACTTACAGTATGTAGAATGTGATCACTTACACTATCCATCCATCCATCCATCCATCCATTTTCCAACCCGCTGAATCCGAACACAGCCAACACAGGGCACAAGGCAGGAAACAATCCTGGGCAGGGTGCCAACCCACTGCAGGACACACACAAACACACCCACACACCAAGCACACACTAGGGCCAATTCAGAATCGCCAATCCACCTAACCAGCATGTCTTTGGACTGTGGGAGGAAACCAGAGCGCCCGGAGGAAACCTACGCAGACACGGGGAGAACATGCAAACTCCACGCAGGGAGGACCCGGGAATCGAACCCAGGTCCCCAGATCTCCCAACTGCGAGGCAGCAGCGCTACCCACTGCGCCACCGTGCCGCCCCACTTACACTATGAATATCTTAAATAGAATAATCTTTTTAAGGACAAATATGCAATCTACAAATGAAAGCCATGTCACTGTTTAACTCTGACCAGCATCATGTAGAATATCCATTTTTCATGGCACCTGCTAACTTTTGTGTTGGATGTTTAAGGTGAACAACTCACTCATGGTGCTTCAACAGCAACAAACCCTTTGGTTTAATTTTTGTCATTTGGAGCATTTTAAGCATTCTTTTTAAAGATAAGTTAATCTAAATTATTTTCTTTCCTTCATTGTGCAGCAGAGTTATTCTAAGAGAACCATCATTAACTAAAATAGCTATCTCATCATGCAAATTAAGATAATCACATGCCCTTAACCGCTTTTCTACAATGGTGCTTTGCCACAAAAGCATGCAATTTTGAGGCTAAAATAAAAGGTAAACCCTTACAATGACCTTCTTTTAAATTTGTATTTAAGATATTTTCTTGCAAACACATTAATACAGGGTGGAGTGGTGGCTATCAGGCTAGGGATCTATGTCAGAAATTGGAAGGTTGCCAGTTCGAATCCCATAAAACCCCAGAAGTGATTCTACTCCATTGGGCCCTTGAGCAAGGCCCTTAACTTCCAATTTCTCCATCCTGGGTATGATGTTAATCTGCATCCAGCCCTGCAAGCAGGTCCTTCAACTTACAGGGGAAACTTGGGGGTTGGTGGCAGGATTGGCATTCCGACCACCATAAAAATGATCACCCTATTATAGTGTGGTGCTGAGGTGTCACCTGCTGCACTCAGGTCCCAATCCAAGTGGTTCAGTAGGTGTGGAAACGTGCTATCAGCGCATGCTTCCAACCCTCTCATTAATGTTATTTATAAAAAAAATCATGTTTTATTACTTAGATGAACACTTCACATAAGAAGTCTTACAACATTTGAGAGATACAATTGAAATACAGACAGGTAAAGTGAGTGGCTCATGGTCACACTTTGTCAGTAGCAGGATTTCAACCCACAAACTCGGACTGAAGGCCAAAGACTTAACCCTGTAGTGGCAGACTGTTTGCTTAAAATGTTTTAAAAGTTGTTTTTAAGGAGACACAAAATTTTTATGTTGAGGCTTTCAGGGGATCCTGAACCCAGACCCTCCATGTTTCAAACCTTGCACATAAATATCATTAACCATAATGCAGGGTGGATGAAACCAGGCATTGATCTAAAAAGGCACAGCACAACTAATTAGGAAAGGATCCAAAATCACAAAAAAATAAAAATAACAAATAAAATATTACAATGGCTACTTTGCAGAATGGTCGACTTAAAAACTGAACAACAGCATCTGCCTTTTAGGAGGGTAGTACAGCAGTGCAGATCAACAGGAGTGAGGTATGTGCCCATTGTTTATGTTCAGTAAACTGCCCAAACAAAACAGAATAACGATAGAGACAGGCATCTACTGCATAATTCTGTACTGTAATTCTATAATTCTGTTCTGTGCTGCTGTACAAATTAAATGAGAAAAAGATGTCTATAGAGTAATGCTGTCTGTTGTAATTTACTACCTGTAATGGGGACTAAAATTATGCTTCGTAATGTTGTAAAATTAACTAAGTTAAGGACTGTACAAAAACATTTGTTTTTTGAAACTCCTTTTGTTAATGTTCTTTTGCTGGTCTTTCATTTTGATGTTGTGCATTTGTAACATTTAGCATTTTGTGATAATTCTCAGTACAATGTCTTTAAAGAATACATTTAAAGTGCTTGCTTACAAGAAAGAAGCAGACTCTTGACAGTAAACATATGTACTAAATGAAATTTATAAAAAGACTCTGAGGCATTTTAAGTTCAGAGTTTTTAGGAATGCTTGTTTGACTGATAATAATTGCTGTACTTAATAATTTTACAAGCCGCTTCACTATTCCCAAACACACCCACACTCCTCTGGGTGCAAGGTCAGCTTTTATTTTATTATTTTTATAAGAACTCTTTATTTTGACTCCTGTCTGGGTTGAGAGGACACATTTCTGAAGCAAAGCATCACTAGGAAAGTTGTGTGTTTCACCTGATGTAGTTGATAAGCACCATTGGCATTTCTAAGTGTGAAGCAACACAAGTACGCTTCAGAAGTGTGGAGACAACAGGATCAAAGGGGAAATCCTGCTTTTCCGGGCACATGGTCCATCACTACCACCTCTTTCCCCCCTTCCCAGGATAAATATCCGCAGGATGGGAAGACAGGAATTAGATTTATGATCCACAGGTCAAAGGCATGAGATTTTCTTCTAGGACGGCACATTTAAGTAAACTTTACGAAGTCAGTCAGAGAGTTAAATAGAGAGAGAGCTGACCAGAGAGTAGAGAAGTGTCCAAGGCAGATACGATAATCAATACGATAAGCGCTGCCTAGAATCGATACAAATATTTGCTGATCATGGTCTGCATTCAGAACTACAGAAATGATCCAGGTTGTTTGGTATGAAATGTTACACTCTATTAGATTTTGTTATGGCACTAGTTATTTGATTAAAACTTTTTTAACCTTTTTTTCTGCTTGCATGTTTTGCTCTGTATTTATCTCTGGTCCAGGAACAGCTAGGTTAAATCAAGGGTTTGGGTGAGAGGATGAACTAAGAAAAAATAAGAAATAAACTGCAATGATATTCATATATACAACTTAGGTGAGGTCAGAGAGAAAGCAGCTCACAGAAGCTATTGGACCATAGTCCTGGGTGCAAGTGCATTGCCACTGTGAACTGTATATCCCTATAGTTTGATAAGTATGAGAACAGGCAAAGGAGAGTAGTGACATAGGTGTAATATATAACTGGATCTGAAGGAAAAGAGTTTGTACATTTGTTAAAAGGTGATTTGTGTTTTAAGGAGATGTCTCCAAAAACCTCCCCAGAACAAAATACTGCCTGAGCAGTCAAAACCGAGACTGGCAATTTAATGTTGGACAGCTGCATTAAAAAAGAGATGAGGAAGCTACAGATTGTGTCTGGCTGGAAGCAACGAAACAAAAAAACACCAAACTGTATATCTTCATGAGCATAGACCCCTCAATTGAGGGGCAAAGGAACAACTGCTCTATTCTAAAGTTGGGATGGGCATTCCCTCCCTAATTCTAGAGCAAGGCTAGAGAAAAAATATAATACTAATAATGAGTTGAAAAGTCCATACTTGTTGCATTTGAGACTGTACAATATGTTGCTTCAGGCTTCTAACACTGCATTCAGACTGCAGTTAAAATTGACTTAATTTTGATATTCGTTTCATGTCAGATTTTTTTTAAATGTTCAAGTTAATTTTGCAAGTGATTGAATTTCATTGTGACTGTTTAACATTATCAACCTTGAACTTAACAGCATTAATATAAATTAATTTATCAGACAGATGCAAACTAATAGACAAGCAAGAACATATGCTACATGCTGACATTCATTCATTCATTTATTTTATATTGCTTATTTGAAGCTGAGTCGCGGGAGCAACAGTCCTAACAGTGAGGCCCATATGTCTCTTTCCCCACCCACACTTTCCAACTCATACTGTGAGATCCCAAGGAGTTCCCAGGCCATCTGGGAAATATAATCCAGCTGGTTGTGCTTGTAAAACTCCACAGGGAGGCAGCCAGGACACATCCATATCAAATGCCTGAACTACCACCGCTAACACCTCTCAATGCTGAGGGTTAGCGGCTCTACTCTGAGCCTCTCCAAGATGTCTGTGGTCTCACTCTGTCTGTAAGGGAGAGCTTTCCCTGTGGAGAAACTGAAACCTGGCTTGGTAAATGTGACACTGTTCCCCTAGCTGAGGAGTCACCAGATGGATACTCGTTCCTTCATAAGTCTAGATGTAAGAGCCAATCTTAGAAAGTTAAAGTTTTGAGTTAAACTCATATTAATGTTTGCTTTATTTGAATAGAATATAATTTCTTCCATAGTCATAGACAATGGCATAGTCTTTCCCCCCTATAAGTTAGTAAGAGATAGAACCTTCTTGCTATAACTGAGAAACAGTGTGTTAATAAGCTCGTGTTGTGTTTAGAACAGGTCCCAGTAAACAGGGCCTTGAAAGACCCATTTTCTACTTAGAAATGGGATAAGCATACAGCTTTCTGGCCGCTTTGAAATGGTTCAGAAACGCTTTGAAATGGTTCGGAAACATTTGAAATGGTTCAGAAATTATAAGTGATTAGTAACGATTTAAGATGCAACAAGATTAAGCTTAGAACTAAATTTTTCTTATTATAATTTGTCTTTTTTTTGCTATTTTTATTTTCTTTTTTGTGTGAACTGTTTTTACTTTGAAACTTAACTAAACTTTTAAAAAACGAAGATAGTTTGTCCGTGGCATCATTTCTGCGCATCAGGCCTTTGTTGAATCCCATTTTTGTGTTGGAGCTGCTGAATTTTGGAAACTCTGGGAAAACACAGCTACACTAGAGATTCTGGTCGAGGAGGAGTCCTTGGAATAATTCATTGTAACAAAATGAAAATCACTTCTAAAAATTTAGGCGACTTTACAACATTTGAGGCATTCATTTTAAATATTAAAACAGATTCCAATTCAATTATAGTGCTAGTCTACAGACCACCTGGGCCATATTCATTGTTCATGACTGAATTTAGCAGCCTTTTATCTGATTTGGCTATAAATTATGTTCATGTAGTATTGATGGGGGATTTTAATGTGCACATTGATGTGGAGGGCGGCATGGTGGCGCAGTGGGTAGCGCTGCTGCCTCGCAGTTGGGAGACCTGGGGACCCGGGTTCGCTTCCCGGGTCCTCCCTGCGTGGAGTTTGCATGTTCTCCCCGTGTCTGCGTGGGTTTCCTCCGGGCGCTCCGGTTTCCTCCCACAGTCCAAAGACATGCCGGTTAGGTGGATTGGCGATTCTAAATTGGCCCTAGTGTGTGCTTGGTGTGTGGGTGTGTTTGTGTGTGTCCTGCGGTGGGTTGGCACCCTGCCCGGGATTGGTTCCTGCCTTGTGCCCTGTGTTGGCTGGGATTGGCTCCAGCAGACCCCCGTGACCCTGTGTTCGGATTCAGCGGGTTGCACAATGGATGGATGGATGGACATTGATGTGGAAACTGACAATTTTAGCAAAACTTTTACTTATTTGTTAAATTCAGTAGGATTTTGTCAGATTGTCAAAGGTCCAACTCATAATCATAACCACACATAGATTTAATTATAACTTACAAAGTTGAAATTCAAAATTTAAATATTACTCCATTAAATTATTTTAGATCACTACTTAATTATACTTGATTTAGTCCTGCCCTTGCCAACGCAACAGATTAAAACAAAGACAGTGTGACATCTAGATTGTAATTTTGCTTCAAAATTTATAAATACTTTGAGTAAGTTGAGTGTAATTGTGGAAAACCATTTACATCAGTTAACATCAAATGTAAATGTGGAAAACAATTTAGATCAGCTAACATCACATTATAATGTAACCTTGAGAGATACTCTGGACGCAGTGACTCTCCTTAAAACAGAAGTGATCAAAGCACATAGAAACTCTCCTTGGTAAAATAAAAACGCTCAAGCACTTAAATTAGAGTGTCAAAAACTGGAGCGCAGATGGAGAACAACAAAGCTACATATCTTTCAAATTGCGTGGACATAGAGTGTTAAGAAATATAAAAAGCTCTCTTTAAAGCTCGCTCAGAATGCTATTCTTCAATAATAGATAGCAATAATAAAAATCCTCGGGTACTGTTTAGAACAGTGGCTAAATTTACAAATGGGAATTCAGATCTGCAGTGCAAAATACCAACAGGTATTAGCACTACATACTTTATGAACTTCTTCAATGAGAAAATTGAAAATATAAGATCCCAGATCTTAACGCATCATAGTACAAACTGCATGCTAGCTTAGCAGACCCTGTCTCACATTGCATTCAGCACTTTAGTAATTTTAATCCTGTAACTGAGCAGGAAGTCTTAACTTTAATTTCTAAAATGAAACCCACTACTTGTTCCCTAGATCCAGTGCCAACAAAACTAGTAAAAAGTGCAATGGATGTTCTTGCAGCTCCTATTCTAAACATTATCAATAGTTCATTATTGCATGGCACAATAGCTGATGCACTAAAAATGTCAGTCATTAAGGCATTACTTAAAAAGTCAGACCTAGACCCACACATACTTAATAATTATAGACCTATTTCAAATTTACCCTTTATCTCTAAAATACTAGAAAAAGTAGTCGCCAATCAGCTTCAGTCACACCTTATGCATTGCAATTTATTTGAGAAATTCCAGTCTGGTTTCCGCACTGGTCATAGTACAGAAACGGCACTGACGCGGGTTGTAAATGACATTCTGAAATCCTCTGATGAAGGACACTCCACTGTAATTATGTTGTTAGACTTAAGTGCAACATTTGACACCATTGACCACTCTATTTTACTACACAGGCTAGAAAATTATGTTGGGCTTACAGGCACCGTGCTCGCTTGGTTAAGTTCTTATTTATCAAATCGATTCCAATATGTACAGAAATGTGCTGACAGTACTCCATCATTATACACAGAACTGAAATTTGGTGTTCCGCAGGGCTCAGTACTGGGACCTTTACTGTTTTCACTTTACATGCTTCCACTTGGATCTATCATTTGGAAACATAATGTTAATTTTCACTCGTATGCAGATGACACCCAGTTATTCCTTTCATTTTTAGATCAAATGAAGTTTCTCCAATGTTGTCTTTAATTAGTTGTGTTAGTGAATTAAAGGAGTGGATAGATGAGAACTACCTATCTTTAAACACCGATAAAACAGAGATGACACTGGGACGAGGGAATGACGCTGATCACAACAATATTTTGTCATCATTTAACTCAGTTGGAATCACCATTAATTTTACTGAATCAGCCCACAATCTAGGAATTATCTTTGACTCTAGCATGTCATTTAAAGCGCACATTACAAAGTTGTCCAAATCATGTTTTGTACATCTTAAAAATGTTTGAAAATTAAGGCGCTTTCTAAATAAACAGGATTCTGAGAAATTAATTCATGCATTTATTTCTAGTAGGATTGACTACTGCAATGCGGTGTTCACTGGATGTTCAGACTGTTCTTTATACAGCTTCCAGTTAATCTAAAATGCTGCTGCAAGAATTATTCCAAGAACAAGAAAATATGAACACATAACTCCAGTTCTTAAATCCTTACATTGGCTCCCGGTTAAGTTTAGGGCAGATTTCAAAATCCTCCTTTTAACATATACAGCATTAAATGGCCAAGGTCTAGCTTACTTGTCTGAACTTAACATGACTTACAAACCAGAGTGCACATTAAAATCTCAAGATGCCGGTCTGCTTATGATTCCAAGAATTAATAAAATATCAGTGGGAGGTCGAGCTTTTAGTTACAGGGCCCCTAAACTTTGGAAAGGTCTGCCTGCTACTATAAGAGATGCCCCTTTGGTCTCAGCTTCTAAATCCTGGCTGAAGACTCACTACTTCAGTTTAGCATATCCTGACTAGAACTGCTGATTAACTGTCCAGAATGCATCTCTGTTGTTAGTCATTAGCACTAAAACATAAGTAACATGATTGTTATAATTTGTTACTAACCCTCACCTATTCTGTTTCTCTTCTCAGTACTCAAATGTGGCACTTGGTGCTACGGCCCACCTGCCAAGTTGTTTTGCCTGCGTAAGGTAAAGTCACCCCTGATGGAGGATCACAGGAATCTTGGGGTAGAGGGGTCCTTTCATTGGATTGGGAATGGAATGGCCAAATGGGGGAGGCAGCTTGATGGCTGAGATCTCCAGGACTCTAAACAAATCCAAATCATATTATGTGATATCATCTGTTAAATTCTGCTCCGTACTTGTAAAATTTTTATTTTTATACTGTATTGAGGATTTGTTTTGTTCTGTGTATTGTACTGTATTGACCCTCATCTTTTTGACACCCACTTCACACCCAACCTACCTGGAAAGGGGTCTCTTTTTGAACTGCCTTTCCCAAGGTTTCTTCCATTTTTTTCCTTGTCTTCTTAGAGAGTCGAGGCTGGGGGGCTGTCAAGAGGCAGGGCCTGTTAAAGCCCATTGTGGCACTTCTTGTGTGATTTTGGGCTATGCAAAAATAAATTGTATTGTATTGTTTAGATCAGAGAGGCCATTCCTGTCAATTATGCCTCTTCAGGTTTCTCCATCGTTACCCATGTGGGCGTTGAAATCGCCCAGCGGAAATATGGAGTCCAGAGCTGGGACCCTTTCCAAGATCCCCTCCAGTGACTCCAAGAAGGCCTGGTACTCCAAACTGACATTTGGTGTATATGCACATATAGCAGGTAGAGACCTCCCCTCCGCCACCTTAACCCACACAGAGGCATCCCTCTTGTTCTCTGGGGCAAACTCTAACATGGTATTGACAAGGCAGGGACTCAATAAGTAGCCCTCTCCCGCTTTCCACCTGTGCAACTCCAAAGTAAAGCGAGTGGGTGGACATGAACCCAACTATATCTAGTTGGTGGGACTCCGCCTCACCCACCAAATCTGGCTCCTTCCCCACAAGAGAGGTGACATTCTACATCCCAAGAGTCAGTTTGTGTATTTGGGTTCCAGCCTGCCAAGGCTTCTGCCTTTGACCGCCACCCAGGTCACATTGCACTTGGCGCCAATTCTTCCAACAAGTGGTGGACCCACAGGAGGGCAGTCCCATGTTGCATTTTTGGGCTTTGGTAGGCCCTCGCCTTTAGGCAATTCTCCCAGGCCTGGCTCCATGAGGAGGCCCCAGTAGCCCCATATTGGGCAAGGTACTCTTTTTAAATTCATGGGTTTGCTTCATTAGAAGGCTTTGAATCTTTTTGTCTGAGTCCTCACCTGGGACCAATTTGCCTTGGCAGGCCTTACCAGGAGCATAGCAGCAAATTTATCAGCTCACCTTGCCAAGTGCCCAAAGATACAGTGAGTGAAATCATCACTGCTGGATCTACAAGTAAACACCCATGGACATTAGAGTGGAACCAGGACTGCTGAAGAATGACGTTGATGGGTTGCATGCAAAATAATGGTTTCACAATTTCAGAAGAGCAAAAAAGGCAGTTGATTACTTATGGTAACATCTGTCTGCAAGACTCTTTTGTGTTTGAAGCACAACATTTCAGAAAACACATAGCAATTGGTTTGTATGCAGGCCTTAGCCTGAAAATATTGTCTCGCTAAATAGAAGTGAAGTGCATTATAGGAAAGCTTAACATCAAGCAGGACTTTAGGATATTTTGTATAGCCAGCCTGTTTGCAGCTTTGAGTAGCTTTTGATGCCCATGGAACACAGGATTAGCTTGGAAATAAAGAATTAGTAGAGTTTTCAGTGTTCTGAGAAAGTGTCTGCTCTTCTCAACAAACAGCAATTGGTTTATATTCGCAGGTTTTCTTTTTTTTTTTGCATTTCACATTTCCCTAAAGCTCAAGTCTGTGTAACATGGATGAAAAAAATTAGTAAGCAGTGTAAATTAATTTTTGACTAGGTAGCTTGTGCTTGTGACTCCAGCAAGGGAACTATGGAGAACTTTTTTAGTGTGCCAGAAGCGAATATGAAGAGTGTAATCAGTTGTATCTTAGATGGCGGGAACACTAGGGGATGGTATTTATATGCTTATAGATGCTTATACTTTGAATGAAATCTGTCTTTAGAAATGCATTCAAAGCCTTAAGTTGTAGTCCTATTTCTGTTTTGAGAATTTTATTTTATTTTTCTGCCCCTCTGTCTGCTATGCTGCACCAGTTTTACGATTATTATTGTTGTTATTAGTAGTAGTAGTAGTATCATTAGTAGTGTCATAATTATTATTATAGAAATTATCTTTGTTGTATCCCATAATTTTTTGTCCCCCAAATTTTATTGACAACTTGATGCCCATGTTCCAGAAGGTCATCTCTGTACAAGACTGAGTATAAACCAAAAAGTGGACCACAGTGAGAAGATATGGATAGAACTTCTAGCATGCGTGCTTTAGCCTTCCCTATGATACTGACAGGCATTGCTTATTCCACTTGGATAGTGTGCCAGTGCTATTGAGTGCTGGTAACAGTGAGTAGTGCCCTGACACTTATATCTTCTATGATAATAATGGAATTACAATTACCTAATGTATTCCTGGGATGATATCATAATTAAATAAGGGGAATCACATCCTAATAATTCAGAACAGAGCACAAGTACTTTGATGTAGGAAATATGTTGTATTGCCATATTAAAAGTGAGCGTGAAGAGTGCAAGCCAACTATCTGTTAGTAACTGTACTTGCAAGAATGAATAGGCAGTACAATTTATTTGACAGGACTGAGAAATTGAAAGGCAAACTGAAAAATCTATAAATGGGCTGAGTTAAAAACAAATACAGGTGTTATGAGGTTTATTTTTTTATTTTGTGATATTTTAATGCATTCTTTAGGGCAGATTTGGGTTCTGTTTGTGGTATTTAATACTGGAGGGCCCATATCAAACATTTAATTTAACTTTAAGTTGTTTTTTTTTTTTTTATTTTTAATTAATGTATTACCACAACACCATTGTTGTTTCATCAGTGCTGTCATTTGTGGAAGTTTTATTTATGGCTGGTGTGTTCCTTCTATCCAGAGATTGCTGTAAGTGTGCAGTGCATACTTTCATTAACGTTACTGCATAAAGATCAATGTCTTGCACTTCCTGATTGTCCTAGAATGTGGATTGAAACTGCAAATTTCAGCATGTGTGATTTTATTGCTATGCAATTCTGATGATTTTTTATTTTGACTTTTGGATATTCTAGTTAGAAATTTGCTGTTTTAATGTTTTCAGTTGACAGATTTCAGGTAACAGTCCTTAGCCTGAAAATATTGTCACTATATGGAAGTGAAGTGTATTATAGGAAAGCTCAAAGTGAAGTGGGACTTTATAATGTTTGTATAGCCATCCTGTTTGCAGCTTTGAGTTGCTTTTGATGCCCATGGAACACAGGATTAGCTTGGAAATAAAGAATTAGTACAGTTTTCAGTGTTCTGAGAAAGTGTCTGCTCTTCTCAACAAACAGCAATTGGTTTATATTTGCAAGTTTTCTTTGGCTTGGTAATAAGAGATTGGCTTGGTAATAAAGAATTAATGCACTTTTCACTGTTTGAAGAAAGTGTTTTGTTTTTACTGAAGAAAAAAAAAGCCAGGTGTGTTTAATTTCGATCCAAAGTGAGGAGAGAGAGTGGCTGCTTTTAATTAAACTTTTTAAAAAGAATTTTCTCAGTTCAGTTTATTTCACTAGCTACTTTGTTGCTGAAAATGAGTTTTTTAGTTTAGCTGCTGCCCTTCTGACAGTTTGGTAAAGAGGCCAGGACAGCTGCAGAAATGGCCACTTTCTATATGAAGTTTAGTTGCTGGACACTTGGAAAAGAACCTCTATATCCATCAAGAAATCTTTTCTTTTCATCTTTTGCTTAAAGATATTCTATCTGTAACCAAGGATTTGGACCATATAGGAAATGTCATCTCGATTGAATGAAGATTACATAAACCCATACAGGTGGTATTTTTCTTTGGATTTCTTATATTTTCTGCTATTGGTTATTAGGCAAATAAATAGGATTTTTAAGTAAAAGTTTTAAGCCAGTCTCTATATGATCATTGCACTTAGCTAGCCAAGTGCCAAGATCGATCATTCCTTATCTAGCTGTGTTTTCATAAGGGCACAAAGGGCACTTTGAGTAGTCCGCTCTTGGTGGAAACCTTGGTTGAAATAAAAGAATGAAAAAACAGCAAAGTAGCCTGCTGATAAAGTTTCCTAGGATTAAATAAGTGGGGTACAATATGGACAGCAAGGCAGGTAAAAGTTTATAGGTAACAGTTGTATAGATGGTTTTGATGTTTCTTCCTACATCCAATCCCACCCAAATTAAGAAAGGAACCTAAGGTGTTAGTTGGTACCTTTCATGTTAAGTGTACATCACAGGTGATCTGATAACATGGTAAAATAATTGGCTAGGCTCTGTCTTAAGTTTTATCCACTGGTTCTTTTTTCTTTATAAACTGCCTTTTTCATGTTGACAGTACATCAGGACAAGTAACTAGCCGAATCACCAAAGCCAATTTATCAAAATTCTAAGTCAGTTGTTACCTTAAAGCCCATAATTGTTATGGAGTAGAAATTAATCATTTTGAGACTGCAGGCACTATATTAAAAGCCGAAAACATATTCCTTTTTTACATGTTTGTGCTCAGAGAGATTATAATGTCCTGTAAATGAACTCTGTCGACACCAGGCAGTGCTGTAAAACTCTTTGAAAAGCAATTTTTTAAGAGGTAGTGTTCAAGGCGTCTCTCTTCCTTTTAAAGTGTATTTACACTTTGTTTTATGATCTACAGTATATTATAATCTTAGATTAGAATGACCAGATATTCCATAGCTCAAATGTCAGGTGTCGGGGGAAGTGCCTAAAACCAGTTTGGCAAGTGATTCTCTGCAGGACTCTCTTGATCAACACCCATAGGAAAGCAAGACTACCTGACTGACAAGCATCAGCTCAACAAATGGTTTAGAGGCAGGTGTGTGCCCCCATAGGGCTGTTTGGGAATGGTTTGAATCAGAGGCCATTTTGTAGCTCGACACTCTATTGGTATAAGGATTTGGACAAAGAATGTATAAGTTTGGTTTCTTTACCCCTCCCTATCTCTCACTTTCACACCATCATGATGAAGTAGCATCTCACACACTATGAACTGAAAAGAAGACCACACTGAGAACCACAAGTCAACAGCCATATTGAGACAGGCATGCGGCCTGTTCTGACGAAAGCAGACCAAAAATGATGACTTCACTAGAATCATTTTAAATAACTAACAAGTCTGTGTGCCGCCTGAAACTACACATCAGCATTTATCAGGTTGTATGGTTGCCAATATTCAAATGTACTTTGCTTATTCTTATCATTTTACAAATATTATCAATAATACAGCATCCCTGCAAGTAACAGAATTTAAAATACTTATATCTCTAGTCAGATCAGGTGGTCTGCATGTACTACCACCGTTTTTCATACTGTTGTTAAAAATTATTCTCAGACAATTTTTGTGACATTGATTTGTGTTTTTTTTTAAATTGATTTTCCATTTTGGAATTCTTGTTTCATGTTGTTTAATAGACAGAGACCAAAGAGGGCTTTATTGTGAGATAGAGATTTGGGAAAAGCAAACTTAATGAGAACCAAGACATTGTTGTAGGGTAGCAATTGAAAAAAGGAACCTTAATCTCACAGGAAAGTCAACCATGTGCTCCAACAAAGACACTGGTTTAAAAAGAAATTTTTCATCTCATGATAGCATATATATGGAAGCGGCACAGCTGTAAAACCCCTATCACAGCAAACAGAAAACTACTTTAAGAGCTGCTAGCGGTCATGTGACATCAGCGACTCTTTACTGTCTGGTAGACAAACTCCTAAAGCACCCTTGTCAAGTGTCAGGTGACATATCAAGATGACATTCTTAAGTATTTGGACTCTTCTGATTCTTTCATCCCTCCAAATGGTTGATATACACATTACCACAACAAATTGCAAATTCAGAGTGAGACAATAGAATTATCTGGGATAATCAAACCATTAATATCCAAAGTGAAGACACTCTGGTTATCTTTATAATACAAAAGTAAGAGGAATTTACAAGGCTTTGTGTGTTATTGTTCATATGTGTATATGTCAGTTCACACACACACCCCACATACAGGCACAATTTAAAAAGTCAATAATTATTATAATACCCATATTTATTAGATGTTGAATAAGATTGGTGAATTGGGAGAAAAACAACACAGATACATTTGTAATGTGCAAATTCCACACAGACAGCAGTTAGACAGTGAACAGAAGGCAAGTCCCCAAAGCAGTGTGTGCCAGCCTAATGATAAAGTAAGAAAAATGCAAAAATAAACAACACAATTCTAAAAGCTAGAAAAGCAAACTGCCTTAAACATACAAACAGGATGACAAATAACAATATATAATATTGCTCTGAAAGACATGCAGCTTTAATGGAAAAAAATATTTCAAAAGTTAAGATATAAGAAACAAAGTCTCACAAATTAAAACGGATCAAATTCAAAGGAGATAAGATGACCTTCATGGCAGTTAGTACATGTAGACCACCTGAGCAGACCCCATGATGTCAGTGGTTATGGCTGTTTTTATAGTAATACCAAACAAGCAAAAAGATGACTAAATACATACATCTGCAAAGGGACTGTATTTATGGTAGAATAATACATAAAAGTAAATATCTTTAAAATAATTCAACAATTTATTTGTGTTTCTGTCTTTATTTAATTATTGATTGATTTTAAATGAAAAACACATTTTACACTTGACATTAATGTTTAAAAATAAATTAAAGAAAGCATATTAAATAAATATAAATGACAGAGAAAACGTATATATGTTTTAATACAGCAAGCTAATTTATCACTTCTGTAATGTTATCTTTTCACAGATCCAGTGATAACGAGTTTTGCAAGGTGATACAAACAACACACCAGTATTCATTATAACACAGTCCATCCCAGCCTTCACTTGCTGGATACCTTCTTTAAATCTGCAAGTAAAAGTGAAGAAAAGTAAAGAAAAACACAAACAGAAAAACATTGGTGTTCAAAGCTATGGCACAAAATGTAAATCACAAATATTTACATTAAGCTTTTTTACTAATATATACATTTAAATATAGTATCCTGAAGATTTAGTTAGTACAAATTATTGTAGTCATTATTAAATGAAAGTTACTCATAATTATATTTTCAATTAACATTTGCCAATTATAAAGAATCATCATATGCTCTTGTATCCTGTAATTCCACATTTATTGGCCAGGCCCAGTAGAAACAAGTATGGAAAACTCCAAAGACAGCACACCTGTTCATATTGGACAACACTTCTTGGCATTTCTTGGAAATGTAAAAGAAAGCCAGTCTCAGAAGGGCGTCCACAAGAGGAATAATAAGAAAATGTAAAAACATACCAAACAGCAATTCACTTTCTGTACTTACAAATTAGTGATTTTTAATTTATCTGTATAGACATTATAGGAGGTGTTAAATGAGAGATGGGAGATAAACTTAAATAAACTACATAAAATTGGAGCTAAGATAAGAAAATCAAGTGCAGAGATGACAGATAGTAGGTAGAAATGTTACAGTAATTTTTTTAAATCAAATGTTTACTTCTTTTATTATCCCTAATCAGAATTCTATAATATATTTTAATGAACAGACAATGTTGCACTTGGCTTTACCAAAATGAGTTTTAAGAAACATAACAAACTTCACTATGCCAAGTCAAGTCAAATTTATTGTCACGTGTACATGAAACAATGAAGTTTGTCCTTGCATGTCTCCTAAGAAGGAAAATACAAACCAAACAAAATAAATTATTTATATATACACGCATACACTTTGGAGACAATTGCAGGGGTCATCAAATGGTAATACTACTCTGAGTCAACGGTCAGTGCCTTCACCTAATACCTCTCCTCTCCTTCTATTTGCAGATCTGAAAATCAAAGTCTCAACAACATCTGGCATCACGTTCGGCTTCCGGTCACCTAATCCCATCCCTTCCTCCTGTTCTGCCTCATAATGGGCTCAACCACCATCTTGAGTCTGTCTGGCATTAGAAAGATGTTACTTTGATCTTTTGTTTAACTTGTTGTTTTTGTTTTCCACCAGTTATACGGGGAACACCATCTGATGTCCCAACCCTTGATGCTGTTGTTTGTGCTTTATTCATACTATATATGTACTGTTTGTTATGTGTAGGAACTGTCCCTGAATTTATTGGTGAGAGAGTCAATGGGCCTAAACAGTTTGGAAGATTGAAGGAGTGGGGAAAGTGGCTGTGCATGATGACTGAGGTTCTTTATGCAAGTGTTGTATATGACTGTCACTACCCCCTGCATTGCTTTACACGCTGGGCAAGTGCCGTAGCAGGATGTGATGCATGTAGTGACAATGAACTCCACTGTACATCAATTGATACAGAAATGCTAGTTGTCCTCAGATGCTTGAAAAAGTAGAGGTGCTGATGAGCCTTTTTAACAAGAGACGAAATGTGTTGTGCACAACACTTCAGTTCATCAATGGTAGTCACTCCAAGAAATTTAAAGCTGCTCACTCTTTCAACAGCATCTTCTCCAATACGGATGGAAATGTTTTGTGTCTTCTGATTTTGGAAGTCAATGCAATTGAAAAGATTGAACTAGACAAAGTTTATTACAGCTACTAACAGATATTCTAATTGATGATACATTGAGTGCAATGAGCCAGAATGTTAAACATCCTAAGTGTGACAAGGTACATCTTATTGCACAAACCCTGCTGTTTGCTTGATGAGCAATATAAAAATAAATTGCAGAAATTCTGCATAGCAAGAAGCAAAACCCAAATTACATGTTATACCTGTCATGCTATACAGTACACACAATATTTTCTTTCTTATACCATCGCCTTTATTTCTGCTGATGCCCAAACTGGGCAATCTACTAGACTTTTGAATTGTGTTGGCATCCTTCTGATAGGCTAAACTAAAACAAACAATTCATGTCTTCTGTGACTTGTGAAGATGAGTGTGTCACTTGGCATATAAATAAGTTCACTTACGTTACTCATCAAGCTGTTGTGTTACAGAGTGACTGAAAGTTCCCAGTGTAAAGAGACATTCGTTTTCTGAAAGACACCCCTCTCAGCAGCACTGGATGATGATACTGATAATGAAGATAAGACTTGCTAACTGCTGCTTAGTGTTGGTTTTTCCTCCCATGGGAATGACTGTACGAAACTATGCAAATAAATGCTGTCAACACCATTATTTAACTGCAGAAATTTGTCTGTTAATGGAAAAGGTAACAATGAATGATTCATCTGCCTGTATGTCTCTATTTCCCAGTAGTCATTTGCCTGTCTTCTTTGTGCCATACTACTCTCAAAGTAATCTAACTAAGGTATTCCGCTTGGTGGCATTTCTCGTGCTCATTTTTTTAACTAGAGAAAAGTGATTTTAGATTTAAATCGTAAGCCTGTATAGCCGTGTATTTTAATCTAAGCCTTGAACCTTCTAATCCAAAAGAATGCACTTTTGACCTTTGTTCATGTTGCTGGTGACGTCATTCTCACTAAAGGCATTTAAGTATTACTGATAATGCTGTCCTTAATAAAGATTAACAATGCTGTAGGAGACAATCTTAGAAAGTAATGTTAAAGTTAAACTTATTTAAGATTTTGCTTAAATTCAATAATAGAATATCAGTTTCTGATAGTGACCTAATCTTATACCCCATGTAAGTTAACAAGAAATAGAAGTTTCCTTGCTTTATCTATAAAATGGAGTGTTCATTAAACACTTAGGAAACAGACTTACTGCTAGCATAGACTGTTAGATACATTTGCAAACAGGAGATTGGTATACAGTTTTCTGACAATTTTGATATGATCATTTCAAAGTACAGTACGACTGTATGAGCAAATTTAGAGAAATATAGAAGATAAATAAGCCTTAAACAGAACTTTCTTAAACAAGAACTTGTCTTTTCTTTAATATTAATTCTTTCTTTATTTTTGTGTGAATCTTTTTGCCTTGAATTTTTACTAAAACTTTTAAAAATGAAGATATTTGCTCTTTGGAATTATTTGAACATATATCATACTATTACCTGAATCATCATATGAAATAAACTAAAACCTGCAGAACTTTGATAATCTGAGACAAACACAGCTACAAGAGTAATTCATACTTATCAATGAAACTCCACCCAAACCTATCCTAATAATCTCTCCTTCAATAAAGACTTGTATGTCTCATCTGGTAGCATAGCCTTCATTTTTATTCTTGAGCTCATGAATGCTAGAATAGTATTTACTTCATTAACTCACAAAAATAATCTGTGTGATCATATCTGCTTTCCATTAGTAATAAAACATATTACTATAAATGTTTGTAATGCACCATCTGTTGGAATGACAGAGACACAGCAAGCAGACAGATAGATACTCAGACACACAGGCACTTAGTCTTTTACTAAATTGGATAGGTGTGTTACCTGGCATTACTTCACCCTTTTGAAATGACAGAACTGTAAATTTTACTATAATCTTGTCTGTGTATGGCCGTACAATGCAGAGTTACAGGGAACAGCAGCTGTTTAGCAAATTCATTGAGCCTTCTCTGACATGCAAGAGAGCAAGAAAACTCCATGCAGGGAAGACCAGGGACGAGAACCATGGCCTCATTACTGAAGGCAGCAGTCCTACCACTGTGCCACTGTCAAAATATAAAATGGTGACACAAAAACATACAAACTAGCAAAATGCATACAAATAGCAATGTGAATACAAAACCAAAGGAATGTATAAAAACCCCAAAAATGTTGAATGTTTCCAGACAATATAAATAAACATCAATTTTAAAAAAAGACACAAGATCACTGAAACTGATACAAATATTTACAACTGAGCAGGCCGGAAATCTTTATTAGAGCAAAGTTTGATATAAGTTATCCAAAACTTATCCATTGGTGCAACACTCAGTTTACAGCAATATCCTCTTACTTATCCCACATTTGCTTGGGAGCCTCAGAAAGTGGAGGAGCTCTCACTGGTTTGTGTCAAACTCATTTCACACATTATCTGTAACCCAAGGAAACTGAAGCAGCTGTGAGTTTCTTTGGCAGGTTAGTGCTGACTGTGATGTTGCTCTCTATTTATCTACTGCATTTTATAATCCATTTTAATCCATAATGTGAAAGCACCTGCCATAACCATGTTTGTCTGAACTAACTTGGCTCTCAGTACACCGATTTAATTGAAATTTGGCATACTCATTCTTCAAAGAAATTTTTATTGAGATATCTTGACTGAAGCGTGGTGTACATATTTTTGGAATTTCAAAATCTCTCATTAGCAAATATATTTACTAATCTGTTTTAAAACAGAGAAACATTCTGTGCAACTGCAACTATGAATTAAAGCTACAGTTTCAAATTTTCCCTGGAGGCAGTTGCTTCAACTGGCATAATTTCAATATTTACTTCTTTTACGTGTTTGACAGCCACCACTTTGATATGCTTATTCAATATGGTAATAATGATATTGTTCATTTATTTATCACCATGCAAAGTAAGTATCATTTCTTATTTATGAATAAAAGGTGAAATCTCATTATATGCTAAGAGTCTGGCTTCTGTCTCCACCCCATCACGTGGTTGTCTGTAAAGCTGCACAGCATCTTCCCTGAATCTCAGACACAGCAACTCAGTTCTGTTGTTCCTACAAATCTACCTATGCATTTATGGGTGACGTAAATACACTTTAGACATGCCCATCCTTACCAACCATTGTTGCAAAACTTTTGTGTCAATTAAAAGTTACACAAATCACACAGAATATCCTGGATTACAAGACCATCTTACAGGAAACAATTGCATTGAAGGCAGATTTCTAATTAAAATCATATGTCATGTCAATCAAGGTGTTTCATGGGTAATTTTTAAGGGCAGATTGATTAGACCACTTAATATTAGTGATGAGTGAGTTACTTAAATTAAATTGAAGTAGTTTTGCTTTGCAAAAAGAGTCTTGAAATGTACACCTTTGACCCAGGAAGAAAGGTGTTTAGCATATATAAAAATCCTTTTTTCCTTATATTTTTATCTCATCTACAACTTTGTGTTAATGCCAATGTGGGGACAGTTTCCATTAGGCAGAAGAATTGCACTGATAAGAAGACAGCCATATCAGTGTGTATAAAGTTTAAATAAGAGAAACAGCAAAAGTAGTATTTCATCTAAGACCTCAATGGTAGTGTATATTTTCTCAACCACTGTGGAGAACAAAATGTGTTGACTCAATGTGTTATTGCTGTTGTCTAAAAGTACATTTTTTGTCTCTTTGTGGGTTGTGTTTATATTTTCAAAAGACATTTTTCCACCATTTATTTCCATAGGGACCCTTTGCTGAGAAATGTACGAGTTCTAAGGGTGCACAATGTTTCTGAACCCATTATGGAGGAATATTGTTTTATTTGCATTCACCCAAAAAACTTTAAAAATTCTAAACAAAAAAATTATTTTATTGCATTTTGCAAAATTGAATAAAAAGCTAATTTTACTTTCAGTTTTGTGGAACTGCATACAAATAGAAACTCAGCTGTCTCACTCATCACTACCCATATTTTGTGATGATACACTTTACATAATCCTTGGAACAAGACTCAGGGTGCCAGTCATTGTGGTGTAACGCAACTGGGGAAAAATGCAGAAAAAAAATAACTTCTGGAAAGAAGAACTAGCAGATCAGCTGGGTCGAAGTATTGGCAAAGTGCACCTGCTCTTTTAAACCCAAAATTCAGGAAATGGATTGTAACCTTTAATGTAGCAAAAGTCCAAACCAGAAGATTAAGTGAAAAAGTCAAGTAAAAAACAACTTGCTATAATTCTTAAACTGAGGATCACTAGAAGAGGCAAAAGCACTGGAACTACTAAAACAATCCCAGTAGTCACTAAGCATCCAGCGCTGGGCTGTAAAGTGTTGTGTGATGTGATGTCTGAGGGTTGTGGCCTATCAACAGCTAAAGAGAATGGTGATGTTATTACATAAACATAATGGCATTGTAGTAAATGAAACACGACAATAATTATTAACAAATATCTAGAGGTGTTTACATATAAAAATAATCATACAGGGAGATTACTGGAAGTCCAGAATCTTCCAAAATGTCAAAATGAATTTTAAACAAAATTAGTTAATACCAAAAAAATGTTTTTTTGTCTAAATCATAACAGCATGCCACAAATATTTAAGATACAGTAGGGGTGGGCGGTATGACCAAAATTCTATATCACGGTATTTTTCTAAATTATCCCGGTTTTTTTCCCCATGCATGACTGAATGTTAACCACATTTTCCACTGCAATTACTGCAGTAACCTATTCCACTGTTATGAGAATTGTACATTGTACAAAAAAACATTTTAATGTGCACACAAGTATTAATACAGGTTTGCATGGCCCCATAAAGTGATAGTTTTTAAGGGGGTGACACTAATGAAGAGAAGGAATCACATTGCATGACAGTTGCAGTCAAAATATAGAACCTTTTTATTGAACAAATTTTGCAAAAACTTAAACTATGATTTTTACAACATATTTTCAACCATCCAAAGAGGCATTTAGACTTAATAAAATATCCAGAGGTGCTTGTCAAAACTTGTATTGCACTGAACATGTCTTAGAAAAGTAATAAATAGTAAATATTTTTTGTGAACCAACTACACTTTCTGTTAATGTTAACAATCTCTGTCCACTGACACATTAAAGTGACTTTTTAAACAACTTTACCATCAATAAACTGCATAATATTTAAACTAATAAATAATAACAATAAAATAAATAATAGTATTATTACTGATAGCTGCACTATTACTTCAAACCGGTGTTGCGGTATAAGAAAAATCCATATCATAAAAAAAATAAAAAACGGTTTTCGGTATGAACCGGTATACCGCCCTGCACTAAGATACAGGCATTTAGTGTTTGACTTTAAAAGTTTAGAATTTTTTTGGGGGTTCATCTTTATTTGTTTCAGGTAAATACAGTACAGATGTGGTTAAATAATATGATATTCTGGCATAAGTTTAGTAAAACAAAATTACAAGACTTAAAAAATGTTTGTTAAATCAGAACTGCAAACAATCCCATATATCAGTGAAACAATTCAAATATATGATCATAAAACATGCTAAAATCTATAATCAAATCAAAAGCATTCTTTGCCAAATTAAGTGTCAGCAAAAATATGAGGTGAGTCACTTTGGCTTTCTTTCCACCCAAAAGGAATGACCTTTTGATCATTACTCTTTCATTAAGAGCACTTTCATTAAAATTTCAATGGACTGTGGATGGGTATACTGTACGTGTATCCAAAAGGTTTTTGCCAGTTCTGAGCTGATAGCAATGCTGTACATCTTTTGACTTTAAAGGAAAGTAAGCTTGGATGTATTTCTCTGGTTGACCACAGGGTTTCTGGCCCATTTGTGGGAGATTCTGCTGAAGAGTTAGGACAGCACATGTGGAAACACATCATCTGCTTCAAAATTTCTGCTTGAGAGAGAACTTAATGATGTGGAATGACCTCCTTGTGTCTTGTTGCTATGCTCACTTTTACTGTGGTTTAAGATTTGCCAAATAAACCACCATACCTACTATGGCTTCACCTTTTTAGTATATTTGTCCGTGGCCCAGTTGTATTACCTCTTCACAGGTTTCTCTGTTTCAGTTGCACATTATGTGATAAATTATTGGGCTCCAGTTTGTTATTTTTGCTTAATCAAGCATTGGGCTATACTTGTATGTGTATAAAGATGTCACATTTTATTAACTGGGACGTTGCGTACTACTAAATTAGCTTCTTTCATTAAGGACGTACAAATATCTTGTTCTATTGAATCAGTCTTTGTAAAAAGAATGTTTGTAACTCTAAAATGTACACTTTTCTGTTGACATACTAATCCATAAGGCATATAAAAATAAATATTTTTGTGAACTCTTTAGATTTCCCAAGACTTTTGCACAGTACTGTGTTTATTGCTGTTGTATGGTGCTGGCCAGCACCAACTCAATGCACTTCTGCTCATTTTTATTGTTCTTTGAATTAGCTTCCTTTTGAAAGAAGACCTTCTCACTAGATACAGTAGATACACTATTCCAGGCTAAGAAGATATAACAATTAGGGTTCACAAATTGAAATCTACACAAATAAAATTCTGCACCTGTAAGCTTTATGCTGTCAGTTGTGTTTATGGTAAACGCTTAATGTTACGTCAAGCTACAGGATTTCTGCTATTTTTTCTAACATCTTATTTATTGCTGTTTTAGGTTTTACTTTTCTGGTGCCCATATTTCATTTTTATTATCATACACTGGCCCACATTAATCATGTAGCAACTGTTTTCAGAAAACCTAATACTAAAATACATTATATTAATTTAAAAAAGTAAAGCTACAGTTATGCATATTCATGAACATTATTGCTTTAACATCAATAAAGAAAATAATGGAAAGTCTTACATGTTGATCTGAAAAGCTGTCCCATCGATCCAATTCCATTTTTCATTCTCTTTTCTCAATCCAACCCACGTTTGGCCCACAGTGTGATTCAATATGAAATTCTTTAAAAATAAAATAATGAGAATTATTACTTAATGCATCCTTTTTAGTTATGGCACCTTGTCCAGGGTTAGCTCCTACATTGCACACAAAGTTGCTGGGAAAGGCAATGCCTCCCTGTGTCTAAGAACTGGATAAGTGGTTCAGAAAAATCATCCATGCACGAATGGACATATTGTCTGGAGAATGAAATAGGTACAGCCACATTACATGCAAAACATAATACTGTTTGAGAATGACTGATAAAATGTATTTCCTATCAAACTAAGTCCAAAATGCCTTTGAACGCTGAAATTTCATTTTTCAAATATAATGTTCCTAACACTCTGCCATGTAGGAGAGGAGACAAGGAAGGAGAGTGGAGATTTTCTTAAGAGATTTTAGAAATCAATGTGCTTGACATTATGATTGCTACAATTGCTCTTCATCCTTCTTGTGTGTTCTATCTGATGAGAACATCTTTTAATCACTGGTGTAATCTACAAGAACCAGTTAAAGAAGTGCATTTGTGACTGACTGCAGGGTGTAGCTGGCCTGCCTGAGAAATATACTGCAGAAGAAAAGAGAAGACTGTAACAGGAAACTCAATAAACATAGGTTAAGGCAAGCAATATCTGACTTGTCAATAAGCAACGAAAATAAATATATAACAAGTTCAAAATATTATTATTTAAATTGGTCCATTTTCTGTACATAATTTTCTCTAGAATGTTCTTGGCCTTTCATTTTTAATCATAAAACATCTACATCCTGTTTGTTATGAATTGATCCACACTACTTACAGTTGTAATTTTTATCTTTAAGGTAACATTCAACCTGCAAATAGGCTTGTAACACTTTGTGAGCATTTGCTCTTGGGGAATGCCATGGAAATTTGCAAAATAAACATATACTATTAAAGAACAAATTATTTATGTATGCTACTAATGGTTACATAATGAACAGTTATACTAAACAAAATATCTTCAGTATTAAACATATAAGAGAGAATAGTCCTACCAGTTCCTCAGTTGTCTTGATCACTGTGAGGTTTGAATGTTGCTTACTGCAGGAAGTGTTTGCATTATCCCAAGAGAGTTTCATTGTTGCAAAATAATATGATTTTCCATTGTGATTTAACCATTGTTCTTTCATATTTGCTGTAAGTTAGAAATAGCATAAAAGTAAATTAAGTATTGTTTACATAGTAGAAACCCTTGTTCAATGAAACTCAAAGGATTAGCATACAATGGAATATGTTTTACAAATGGAGTGCAGGAAGGTTTAGTCTCTTGCACAGCATTTTACAGCAGGGCTTCAACAGGTAACTCTGTAGTTTAAAGTCAGTTGATCAAACCACTAAACTACACAACAACTTGTAAAGTAACCTAAAGTGAAAAATCTACTTCACTTGTACTAGTTTACTCTCAGGTCCCCTTATGTAAAATGTCCACTACTATGCCCATTCCTTTTATCTAATATCATACTTTTCTACTCTAAATTCATGATACTAACAATTTGTTGGTGAGTTTTCCCCTCCATTTACCTCCTGTCATCAGATTTACATCATACAGCCTATCACAATCAAATGAAAATCTGCAAATGCAAATTTTAAAGATATCATAAAATAATATCAGGTAATTGTAAAATATTTCCTGGTGTCACTATTCAGCTGTATGAAAATATATAAATACATACAGTATATTCAAGTAAGCATATTGAAAGTACATTAAGTATTTTCAAAGATCTACTGAGACAGATGCCATTTAAGCATTTGGTTACTTTGTGAACACTAGGCATAAATGTCCCCTATTGACAAATCTCCATGCATCTTTTCAAATGCCAGAGGTAAAACATTTTTTCCTCACAAAAATAATTAAATAAATAAAAACTTTTAAGGACAGCTTCTTTTATTGGAACATTTTTGATGCTCCCAGAAGCACAGAATACAGGTACTGGATAAAACAGTCAAAAGGTTTAAGCAAATTGTTGTGTTTATTTACTTCCGTAAATGATATAATAGAAAAATAATCTAAAAATATTCATTCATCTGGGCTGAACAGTGATATTACAATATTCTGGAACCCTTTTTATCTGCATTGTTCATAAGACATAATGGATTTGGTGGTCTTTTAAGTGTAACAAACCCCCACAGGGACACATTTTTTGTAATGTATTTATTTATGCACCATATGAAACATCGATTTTTCAATTTTTGCATGTATTCATATTTTGCCAAATAATACAAAATAGCCAGTGAAGCATGCAGCTATTACCAGAGAATTAACAAAGGACATTTGGTTCACATATTTGCAGCCAGATCAAATATAAAAACTTTTAGTCAAATTTGGTGAAACAATGTACAAAGATGATACCTCACCACAACTATGCATACTCCATGGAGGATAAGATGATGGCTATTGGTTCAATTGCCCACAATCCTGGACCAATGCTAGAGAAAAGTTATACTGGTAAACATTCAAATCAGATATATTTAAGTCCATACATTGCTAAAGGCTACACGATCAGTACTTGGCCTCTCAATACTAAACAGTACCCTATGGTGAGAGTGGCAGCAAAATCAAAAACTTACAAAAGCAACCCTATACACCCTGAACATATTTTCTTCTTCTTCTTCTTTTGGCTACTCCTGTTTAGGGGTAGCCACAGCAGATCCATCTATTCCTCTATCCCTTTATCCATCTATTCATCCCAAGAATTTTAAACGCAATCAATCAGTCCATCAAGTGCTCCTTGTAGAACTGTTTGTACTTATAAGTTCAATTACCTCACTGTAACCTTGTGATACAGTTATAATATTGCACAACCTGAGCTACTTTATAAAGAGTATATTTACATATATATTTACATTTTTAAGATGAAATTCAGCAAAATATGTTTATTATATTATACAGATACAATGTTAACATCATTTAAATAATCTATCCATTCATTTACCAACCCGCTATATATCCTAACACAGGGTCATAGGAGTCCACTGGAGCCAATCCCAGCCAACACAGGAAACAAACCCAAGGCAAGGCACCATCCCACCACAGGGCACACACACACACCAAGCATACACTAGGGACAATTTAGGATCACCAGTTCACCTAACCTGCATGTCTTTGGACTGTGGGAGGAAACCGGAGCACACCCATGCAGACATGGGGAGAACATGCAAACTCCACGCAGGGAGAACCCGGGAAGCGAACCCAGGTCTCCTAACTGCAAGGCAGCAGTGCTACCACTGCGCCACCGTGCCACCTAAATAATATATATTGTTAATAATTTAACATGTGAGGACACAGTGTCACAGCGCTAGCGACGAGCTGGCGCACCGTTCACGGATTGTTCCTGCCTTGCGCTGTATTCTTGCAGGGGCTGGCGCGACACTGGAAGGACAGATGGATAGAACAATTAAACATGTACTACAAACATATTTCAATGTTCCTTAAAAGATTTGAAGAATCAGAGTTCTAAGCATACAGATGGCTTAACATCTATTACAGAGCTGATTGTGTGGTGATTGGGTACTTGGAGAAAGAAAAGGAAGGACAGGAATTGGAGGTTAGTATGTTTGAGAGAGATAATACTGCGGCAATAAATTATTTCATCAAAGGTCGCGCACGGAGCAGCAAGGATCTTGCATGAGGCAGGAACAATCTCTGGACGGGGGGCCAGCTCGTCACTATCACTGTGCCACCATGTTCCCATGTTTAATAACATGCTTTAACTCCTTTTCATCATGAAAATGATATCAAGTATACATCTCAGTATTTAAATTATTCAGAGAACTGAAATATCACGAATGTAATGGATTCTATGTCCTGTTGGAGGAAGAGAAAGCCCATTTAAGAAGCATGTAGTGATTCACAAACATAGAGAACATAGAACACATACAATACAAAGCATTTAATGTGCTACTTTAGTTACAATGGTATTTGAGAAACTAGTAAATTAAACGATTTTAAGATGAAGTTTATGATGTTCTACTTTAATGACAAAATAAACTACATGATTAAAGTGGAAATTTTGAGATTAAAGTTGACATTTTGAGCTTTTTTCCAAGTGTGTCCCTATTTTTTTTTCTTTTCTCTGTACCCTAATATGCTTTCATATGACACTCAGACAGTGGGCTATGACTCACCTTTTCATGGCGACTTTGATATCTGACTACTTCTTTTTTATTTCGGGCACTGTGCGAATTTGTGAACTTGAGCTTTCGAGTTTCTCCGTCATCAGTCCACACCTTGAACCTCTCCAAGTCATTCAGTACATAAGACACAATGTCTCTGCGGATATCAAGGCTGAGACTGATATGGTCATGCAATAAGTAAGAGAGAGAATGGAAGAGGCAGGTGCAATCTCGGGGCATGGTAACCACTGGGTACGGGTCGGCGAAATTGTGATCGATGGTGATCACCAGAATAGACATGTTATTCGGGAGAAGCTTGCACCCGTTGAGAAAGAAAGCACGAAGGAAAGCGAGAAACAGTGGAGCAGGGAATGAAAAGCATAAGTCAGCACCAGGAAGACGTACGTGAGCAAGTAAGGAGGCCCAATAATGACAGCCTTGAAGCGGTGGAGTAAAAGAAAAGGCAACAGTCATAAGGAGGGAGACGTGAGGAAGTAAGGAAACCCAACAATATCAGCCTTGAAGCGGTGGAGTAAAGAAGAAGGGAGCAGTGAGCACGACAAACAGCTGAAGAAAGTAAGGAAGCAAGTGAAGAGGCACATGAGCACAGGATGTTGTTAATCTATATTACTAAACGACAGTTGTATATATTCACGGACGCAGGATGACGGACGCAGGACGACGGATGCATCGAAGCGCACGCGCACTGCGACTCAGCGCCCCAGAGTCAAACCCAGCGGGTTCCCAGACTCAGTAGGTAGCGCCCAAACAACACAACACAACCTGTAAACTAAACTTCAGGTCACAATACAACTGCCGTCCGAACGCACACACCACCGCATATAAAACCTTCATTTAGTAATGTTTACGAAGGTTGTATATATACATGGACTCCACACGCAACCCGTGCCAAAAGCGCATGCGCACTCGCACAGCGCCCAACAGTCAAACCCAGCGGCTTTCCAAAGTCAGTAAGTGGCACCCAAACAACACAACACAACCTGTAAACTAAACTTGATGTAAAGCGTGTACGCCAACAAGTTGCCATGGTGACATATTTAAACATTGACACAGAATAACTAGACGCCTCATTACTAGCAGAATCGTACGTCAACGTCACCGCCATATTGTGAGTGGCACTGCTGTGGAGTGAAGTAATGAATAGATAGATAGATAGATAGATAGATAGATAGATAGATAGATAGATAGATAGATAGATAGATAGATAGATAGATAGATAGATAGATAGATAGATAGATAGATAGATAGATAGATAGATAGATAGATACTTTATTAATCCCAATGGGAAATTCACATTCTTCAGCAGCAGCATACTGATACAATAAATAATATTAAATTAAAGAATGATAATAATGCAGGTGAAAAACAGACAATAACTTTGTATAATGTTAAATGTTAACGTTTACCCCCCTGGATGGAATTAAAGAGTCGCATAGTTTGGGGGAGGAACGATCTCCTCAGTCTGTCAGTGGAGCAGGACAGTGACAGCAGTCTGTCGCTGAAGCTGCTCCTCTGTCTGGAGATGATACTGTTTAGTGGATGCAGTGGATTCTCCATAATTGATAGGAGCCTGCTGAGTACCCTTCGCTCTTCCACAGATGTTAAACTGTCCAGCTCCATGCCAACAATAGAGCTTGCCTTCCTCACCAGTTTGTCCAGGCGTGAGGCGTCTTTCCTCTTAATGTGAATAATGTGCTGCTTGGGATTGTACAAACCGCTGTACGCTCCAAACCAGATCCCAGGGGATTACATTTCATAGGTAAGGCTGAACAATTGTTTTGGTTATATTTGGCCGTTAGAAAATCTTGTTTTATAATCTTTACTTTAGCTAAGCCAGGCTAAGCTAGCAAAGCTATGCATTTATGTGCTCAAGTGAGCCTCCAAACAACGTTTTGGCTAAACGTATTTAGTCACTATGTAGATTGTTGTTAGCTGTTAACATGTCTCAAACTTGATGATATTTTTTCTCAAGGAGCACATTGAGGAAACACAGTTTGAAATTGACAACCATCATTTTATGCTCATGTCTTTAGTTGTGTCTGTCTTCCACAAACTAAGGCTGCACCATATTGCCAGACTGAATACTCTCAAATTACAAGATCTGAGTGAGCGAGAGGAGTTTGAAGGCAGTCCCCGAAATGTTACTTATATGGGAGGAATGGTTAATAATAATAATAATGATTATTATTATTATTTAATAATTGTCATTATTAGTATATAAATGGATATTAATAATTGCATTTAAATGATTCGCCAAAATCTGTTGTATGTAAACGATACTGTTTGAAACGTTATTGTTTTTTCATCAGAAAACCCGGTTTCCACGTCCAACTGTATTAGTTTAAATGGCACTTTTGCCACTCGCAATAAGGCTCACATCGTGTCTACTGGGAAACACAGTGAATGCGGCGTCTATCTATATATATGTATGTATTTAAACTTGAGGTAGTGGTGACTACTGACAGTGCCAGCAGTCAGCTGCTCCACAGTGCCTGCGGTCAGGGGTTCAATTATGATTCCTAACAGCAAATGACGTCTAGCTAACAACACACCCATAGAAAAACAAAAACGAGACTGCATGGATAAAAACAATGAATGAAGGCGCCTACAGCGCGCTTCTGAAACACCAGAACCAAACGAGTCATGGCTCCAAAAAGAAACAGCTTTACTACAAATATACTGTACTTGAAGGACCTAAACTATTCATTCTGGTGAAGGGGGTATGGGAAAAATACCAGAACAAAAATGTATATAAAGCAAAACAAGGGAAAGGGTGTAAATTACAGTATAAAAAAGACAAACAGTTGTGAAAGTTAAAAACCAAAGATACTATCCTAACACCAGTGCCTTGAGATATGTAATAAAATGCCCCACTCTCCAAAGTGGGCTAAACATTTATGCAAAAGGGGAAATAAAGATTAAATTCTATTCACCAACATGACTTTTAGCTAAGCTCTTACTTTAGCTTTATATGGGAACTTAATCAGGATACTTCTTAAATATCACGAATTCATATATTATTGTCTATAAATACTCCTTCCACTTGTTTGACAGCCATTGATTCTGAGTTGCCGACATATTCATCATTACCATGATCATCATTTCCCTGTAAACTTCCCAGTATATGAACAAAATTTTAAAAAATAGCAAGCATCTTCATCAGAATTAGTTCACCCTATTAATTGTTTCTACTTCAACACCTGTATTTATCAGCTTATTACCAGAACCACTACAGAATCCACTACTGTAACATTTAGATGGATATGCAGAATGGTGTTTGTTTCCTTCCTACTTAGGCTACTAAACCTCCTTTTTTATACACTTATCTTATCTAAAGCTCATTTTCTGGAACACTAAAACTTATCTTGCTTTCTCAGTTGTTCTCAGACTACTTTGTCTCAAAAGTGAAGAAATTGAGTTTAATAAAGAAACACATTGAATACATCAACAAATGACATTTTTCACAAATTGTTGACAGTTCTCAGCCATGCACATAAATAAAATGCACCTTTTGAAATGGACCACAAATTATCAATCTCTTCTTCTCTATCCCTTTCTCACCTCCTCTGATCACTGAACATAATTTTATCTCTTTTTCAAACCGATATGACATATGCCCTTTCCTGAAGCCCACATACACATACCAAACTTATCTATCATAATCTAATTATCTTATTATCTAATTGCCACTGCAATCTTAAAAGGAGGCATGTTCTATTTTAGTCTTAGTTTACCAAATAATTTTGTAAATTTATATCCTTTAGTAACCCACATTGTACCTGATATTTATGACTACTTTGAAACCAATAATTTTGGATTTTTATCCTGCTTCAGCTTACCATGAAAGTGACAGACTACTACCTTCCAAAGAGTTCTCTTTTTAATAAGCATTATCTGAATTAACCCATAGCTACAGGACCATGTGGAATTTTGTTTGTTTCATGCTACATTCATAAATCAAAACTGATAGTTGTAGCTACATGTTCAACATGAGGTGCCAAATGTACCATTTCCATAAAGAGTATTTCAAAGATAAGACATTCTGCCATTTTTGCAGCATTAAAGAAGTTTTAAAAGAAAAAAGCTTTGCATTTCCTACTAAACTGCATACATTGCTGTAGTTTTTGTTTAAATGTAATATCTCCATATTGGAAAGTTAAATAGACTGGAAAATGCAACAGAAGATAGACCCTGCAATGTCCATAATGTAAAAGAGGCTCCCATATGGTAAACTATAAAGACCTTTTTAGTAAGAATGCAGTGTGCTATATAATCTTGAATTCAAAATTTCAATACCATTAACGTGAAGGAATATTTATGGGAGAAAGGGAGTATTCCAGAGGAGTGCCTCCTAAACCAATAGGTGGTGGGACCCTTATATAGTACAAGAGATTGGCCCTCTAATTACAGACTGGGGCAAAAGGATGCAGAGATACCAAGGGTCTTCAGAATGAGTTCTGGTAAGAAGGTAACCGGACTTTCACAGGACATTCCTGGTAAGTAGTTCTGGAGATTGAGCATGAAGGTTATTCCTGGGTGGATATAAAGACATCTCCAGAACAGGAAAACACTATGACTACAGTGAATAAAGAACAGTCTGAGAGGTGAGAGGGAGAATTTAGATGCTTGTGGAAATGTGGTTTTGTTCAGTGAGTAATTGGGCAAGCCAAATCATATAACAGCTACAAGCCAGACCTTAATAAATTACGACCAGTGAGGCTGACAATGTTTGTTTTCCTTGTAATTTTTACATTTATCTTCTTCCTGTCATCATACCTCACTGGTGTACTTTTTTGTGGTAAATGTTTGGCTTTCTGGAACTCTTTGTTCAGAGTTAGAGAGCTCCATTACACCCAGTATTAATCACTGTGGGTTTGTACATGTGTAGCCTTCAAAGGACTGGCATCCTGTCTAGTGTGCTTTTCAGTATAATACAAAATTTTTGTGCGATATTGAAATACAATACAAAGGCATATTACTGTATATTTTAATTCATGTCCATTTGATTGTGCACTGAATGTGTCTTAACTAAAGGTAAAGCAAACTCATTACATTTCACTCTGTGCCTGTTTTGACTGCATTGTATTTCATTCCACAATCATGTGTGGTGTATGTCAAGCCTGGGGTGAAGCACAGAACTCTGGGCCCTATACATATACAGTCTCTGTGGGCCCCTTCCCCGTGATCCATGTTTGTCACGCATCCTCTGATTTGTTTTTAAAAAAACTTCAATCAAGAACTGTACCAATCTGTAACAGCTATTATGGTATTCTAGTGCCATGCTCATACCACATTTAAACAAGTAATAATTTGTGATATGGACTTACGACTGCATAGTTTGAAGTCTCCTTTCTCAGCATTCTGTAGCCTACTATTACTTTCCTATGATTAAATGAGGTTTGCTTGAAGTATCATGCTTAAGAAAATATGATTTTCTTCATGCTTATTGAAGTATTTATCACTCCCAGGGTTTAAGACAAAACTGCAAAAATACCATCTTGGTTTTCTAACTTCTAAATTTAGAAAATACTTACAATACTGCATAATAAAAGACCACTGAACAAGACTATGAACATGTTTTATTTGCAGAAACAAGGACAAAAAGAGTCAGCTTTAAAAAAGTGCCAGCCTATACAATATATTAAATGCAAGATACAATTATAGTCATATGAAAAAGTTTGGGAAGCCCTCTTAATTCTTTGGATTTTTGTTTATCATTGGCTGAGCTTTCAAAGTAGCAACTTCCTTTTAATATATGACATGCCTTATGGAAACAGTAGTATTTCAGCAGTGTTTATTGGATTAACAGAAAATATGCCATATGCATCATAACAAAATTAGACAGGTGCATACATTTGGGCACCCCAACAGAGATATTACACTTAGTTGAGCTTCCTTTTGCAAATATAACAGCCTCTAGACACCTCTATAGCCTTTGCTGAGTGTCTGGATTCTGGATGGAGGTATTTTTGACCATTCTTCCATACAAAATATCTCCAGTTCAGTTAAATTTGATGGCTGTCGAGCATGGACAGCCTGCTTCAAATCATCCCATAGATTTCTGATGATATTCAAGTCAGGGGACTGTGACAGCCATTCTAGAATATTGTACTTCTTCCTCTGCATGAATGCCTTTGTAGATTTTGAACTGTGTTTTGGGTCATTGTCTTGTTGGAATATCCAACACCTGCGTAACTTGAACTTTGTGACTGATGCTTGAACATTATCCTGAAGAATTTGTTGATACTGCGTTGAATTCATCTGACCCTCGACTTTAACAAGGGCCCCAGTCCCTGAACTAGCCACACAGCCCCACAGCATGATGGAACCTCCACCAAATTTGACAGTAGGTAGAAGGTGTTTTTCTTGGAATTTGGTGTTCTCCTTCCGCCATGCAAAGCGCTTTTTGTTATGACCAAATAACTCAATTTTTGTCTCATCAGTCCAAAGCACTTTGTTCCAAAATGAATCTGGTTTGTCTAAATGAGCATTTGCATACAACAAGCGACTCTGTTTGTGGCGTGAGTGCAGAAAGAGCTTCTTTCTCATCACCCTGCCATACAGATGTTCTTTTTGCAAATTGTGCTGAATTGTAGAATGATGTTCAGATACACCATCTGCAGCAAGATGTTCTTGCAGGTCTTTGGAGGTGATCTGTGGGTTGTCTGTAACCATTCTCACAATCTTGCGCATATGCCGCTCCTGTATTTATCTTGGCCTGCCAGACCTGGGTTTAACAGCAACTGTACCTGTGGCCTTCCATTTCCTGATTACATTCCTTACTATTGAAACTGACAGTTTAAACCTCTGAGATAGCTTTTTGTAGCCTTCCCCTAAACCATGATACTGAACAATCGTTGTTTTCAGATCTTTTCTGGATGAGAGTACGCTGTGCGTCATCTGGCTGCCACTTCTCACCGGTGTCTTTTTGCTCTGTTTTGCTATTGTTGCTGTTACTACATCCTCTGCCTTGCTCGTGCTTTTTATGTTTTATGGATGGATTCTTACTGGATTCATACTGGTCCTTTTGTAAAGTTTTATTCCGTTCTTTTCCTATATTCCATGAGCCCTCTCACCTGTACTCTCCCTGAACCAGCAAGGTTGGTGAGTAAGTCTTTACTTTCTTAGTTGACTAGGATTAAAAGTTTCTTAGCTGACTTTGTTTTCTGTTCAATTGGAGTTAGGTTATGGGTTCTGGCTAACATGGTGGTAGCTGTTACTGCTTTTACTGAAGATGACTACCTACTCTACAACACAATTATGCGCTTACCGTATGCACTCCAGACTAGATGCGGTGATTTGCGGCTTATGCATGGAGCTTGGCATTGCTCGTCCGCAGTATTTACACTGCTCCTCTCAGCATCATTTTAATATCATCTCTGCATCCGCCGACACTATTTCCACAATTTGGTCTGTTAGACCTGTTTTCTCAAAAAGACAATCCGCAAGATGATGGAGTAGGCAGATGAACTGGCTGAGACACCTGCCGCAAATGCCGGACTGGAGTAACCAAGGATTACAGTCTGACATAACTCTCCACTGTGCGCTCCTGAACTGCAGATCAGTAACTAATAAAACTACTTTCCTTAACGACTTATCAACTTCTAAAAAACTGGACATGTTGTTCCTTGTAGAAATGTGGCAAAATCCAGGTGATTACTTACAACTAAATCTGCTTACCCCCGCTGGTTACAGTTACCTGCCTAAACCCCTATTATGACCATATATCAAAGTTTCTCTACTAACCATTCCTCATATCTGTTGACTGATTATACTTCTAAATCTACAGTTTATTTATCTAAATTTAACCCCACTACACCAAATTATTGCTGAAGTAATATCTAAATTAAATCAATCTACCTGCCACCTAGGTCTTGCCCCTACTTTACTGATTAAGGCTTGCACTGACAAACTTTCTGCCCCCATTTCTCACTTTATCAACTGTAGTTTCCGCATCTGTGTTGTTCCAAGTGATTTAAAAACTGCTGCACTAACCCCTGTTTTAAAAAAATCTGGCTCAAATCCCTTACAGCTAAAATTTTATCACCCAATTTCTTATCTTCCATTTATGATCTTAGAAAAGGTTGTTGCTGCTCAACTCAATGATTATTTAAATTTGCATAACCTGCTTGAGCCTTTTCAAGCTGGATTCAGAGCCCTACATAGCAATGAAACTGCTTTACTTAAGGTAGCCAATGACTTACTTATAACCGCAGATTCTGGGATGGCTGCTATTCTAGTTCTTCTTGACTTGAGCACAGCGTTTGATACAGTTAACCATAACATTTTACTGTCCCAACTTTCAGCTATTGGTATCTCTGGTGCCGCTCTTTCTTGGTTCACATCATACCTCAGTGATCGCCAGTATTACATCTTCATTAGGGATACAAATCTGCCACTACTTCATTCACACAAGGTATCCCTCAAGGGTCAGTTCTCGGTCCAGTCCTCTTCAACATCTATATGCTCTCATTAGGTGAGATTATTCATCGGTATGGTCTGAGCTTCCACAGCTATGCCAATGACACACAACTTTATGTAAGTGTTGATGCAACTGCAACATCTTCACCTGTTGCACTGACTAACTGCATTCGGGAAATGAATCATTGGATGACAGATAATTTTTTACAACTCAATCCTGATGAAACAGAAATCTAATTAGTTGGTACCAAATCTGTCCTCTCTATCGTTAGTGGGCTAGAAATTGACATTAATGGGATCCTGGTTCAACCCTCAGCATCAGTCCGTAATTTGGGTGTCATCTTTGATCAGCTTCTTACTTTTTAATCACACATTAGCTCAATAGTACAGACAGCCTTTTTCATTTTCGCAACATTGCTCATCTGTATTCTTTCCTCAGTGTGAAAGATACTGAGAGTGGTATACTGAGTGTGAGATACTGGCAGAGTGGTGGCTCTGAGGCTAGGGATCTGCACTGACAATGGGAAGGTTGCCGGTTCGAATCCCATAAATGCCAATAGGGACTCTGCTCTGTTGGGCCCTTGAGCAAGACCCTTAACCTTCAATTGCTAAGTGCTTTGAGTAGTGAGAAAAGCACTATATAAATGCAAAGAATTATTATTACTCATTCACGCTTTCATCACTACCCATCTGGACTATTGCAATGCTTTGTTTTATGGCCTCCCAACTAAATATGTCAATAGATTACAATATGTTCAGAATTCTGCTGCTTGTTTACTTACACACACTAAAAAATCTGCTCACATCACTCCTGTCCTCTATGATTTATATTGGTTACCAGTTTCTTCAAGAATCAAATATAAAATTATCTTTCTCACCTTTAAAGCCCTTCATGGGTTAGCCCCTCATTATTATTATTACAAGGAGCTGCTGCTTCCTTACACTCCTGCCCGTGCATTACGATCATCGGACGTTAAGTTACTCACTGTACCTACAATAGAGGTTAATAACTATGGGTGGCAGAGCTTTCAGAGTGATAGCCCCTAAAATTTGGAATTCTCTCCCTCTTAGCTTTCGCGAGGAAACATCTATTATTAATTTCATACTTCTGTTAAAAACACATCTTTTCAATGAGTATTATTCTTTTTCGTGTATGTAATTTCTACTGTCTTGTTAATGTGTGTATTAAATTGTAAAGTGTCCTTGAGTGTATGAAAGGCGCTACATAAATAAAACTTATTAATATAATCTTTTGAGAGTTGCTTTGAGGATCCCATGCTGTCACTCTTCAGAGGAGAGTCAAAGGGAAGCACAACTTGCAACTGACCACCTTAAATACCTTTTCTCATGATTGGACACACCTGTCTATGAAGTTCAAGGCTTAACAAGCTAATCCAACCAATTTGGTGTTGCAAGTAATCAGTATTGAGCAGTTATATGCATTCAAATCAGCAAAATTACAAGGGGACCCACATTTATGCACAGCCAGTTTTTCACATTTGATTTAATTTCGTATAACTAAATACTGCTTCACTAAAAATCTTTTTTCGGAAAACACCCCAGTACTCCGATGTTCCTAGGAAATGAAAGACATACCACTGTTATCTTTCTTGTTGAAAGTAGAGTAAATTATTATGCAGGCTGAGAGGGGTTCCCAATCTTTTTCATATGATAAAAGTGCCAGCCTATGCAATATATTAAATGCAAGATACAATTATATATTAAATACTATACAAATTGTATTAAATATCCAAATTTAAAGATGCAGCAGTTCAAAAGTATACACATCAAAAGGAAAAATAATTTGAAAATTGTAAAGCTGAAAAAAAATAACAAGTTGGGTGAAATTTTCTAAGAACATTATAGCCATGCCACCATTACCACAAGGTTTTGTAACAACCGTTTATGGCAGCTCTACCCCACACCCTCAGATTTCAATGGAAATGAAAGAAAAAAGAAATCCAGCAAAAGTCAGAAAATTCTCATGTCTGATCTACAAAGAAATGATAAATGACTGTAGAAACTGACACTTAAACTATCCATCCATCCATTTTCCAACCCACTGAATCCGAACACAGGGTCACGGGGGTCTGCTGGAGCCAATCCCAGCCAACACAGGGCACAAGGAAGGAACCAATCCCGGGCAGGGTGCCAACCCACCACAGACACTTAAACTATACAAACTAAAAACATATTTCCCTTGTGTTAGCTATACTCAACTTTCGTTTGAAAGAAATGAGTCAGCTGCTCTTTTCCCTCATTTTGTTTTCTTTCTTTTGATATTTTGAAATCCAGATTTTACCCTTCCTGGGGAAGGACATGATGTGTTACTTTCTGAAATCAAAGCAGCACTCCAGCATAATCAGTCACTCTGCTAATTTAGCATAAATGGAGACCAATCTAATGCAGTGTTGGATCAAACTATTTCGCACCTTTTGTAAGGAGTGAGAGTGGACTCAGAGAGCCTCTAATATTTTTGTAAACAGAGTTTAGTAACTCACCTGATATTTCCAGACAATTTATGTGTATATATGATACCAATTACTTAGAAATAGTAACAAAATATAGACAAAAATGAGGAATAGGGTCCAGAGACTATTCAGACTTTATCGGGTTAAAGGAATGAAGGAAACTTGAATTTTAAGTTTTTAAAAATAATGCACCATTATAATAGTATATTAATTAAACAGAAAATTGCCAATGTTATGTATGAACTGGGTTATATGTGTGTTATAATTATTGAAAAGAATTACAGTAATATTTTGTAAATTATATTTTTTAACAGCACAATAACTTACTAAAATTCTAAATTTTCTTCCTTTTTTGACTTATTTATGTTTATTACACATGAATTTTAAAGCAATATTTTTATCATTTAATGTAGCTAATAATGCACTTTCTACTATTTTGTTGCATTCCTGTTTTCATTCAAGTTTTGACATTATAAGAAATTAAATTATAAGAAAAAAATTGAATTAATTATAATGGGTTCCTTTAATTATTTTACTTTTTAATAAGTTATAAGGATTACTAGTTACTCCAAAAATGATACAAGTAAGACAAATAGTTACCAGTAGTTGTCGGATGTGCTGCAAAGTCCCCGGCATGATTGTTCAGTTCTGAGCCGGTCATTTGGTTTCCTGGAGCTAAAACAAATTAATTAATTCCAAATAGGTTTTATGACATTTTTTTATATTTCAGTTTTGGTTTATAATTATTTATTTACATTTGTTTAACAGTATTTGATTTTAGACTGTTTTTAGAATCTCAAAGGATAATCCAATGTGCTAGGTGCTCAAGTACAAAGGATATAAATTCAGGGTACTGCATCAAAAGTAGATACTGTAATTAGATTTAAGTGTGATGAGACTCCTTTAGGAAAACAAATCAGGATATAAGCCTATTTTTGACTGTAGACAAAGGCAAAATTCAATTTTAAAGTCATCATAGTGAAAGAAGTGTCAGCTATACAACTTGAATATACATCAATCTAGAACTAGTGAACCACAATCGATTGTGGGAGCTATGGATAAGTTTTACTTCAAAGTCACCCATTGTATATCATTAGAATATGCCTTCAAACTGCCCTTCACCAGAAAAAGGTCCTCAACAAAGACAATGGCAAAGAAAAAATAGTATATTTATGTGTGCAACAGTAGTACAATAATTAATAAAGTTTCTGAAGTCCACATGATCCTATCACAGCCATTTTACCTGGTAATGTTTGGAGTGATCATGTAGCAATAAAAGAGTACAATTTTAACTAAATGTTTAAAGTATTGCTATGTTTCACATTAGCCTTTGCAAAATGTTATTAAAAACACTCAAACTCAAATTGAAGGCATTTTTGAAAGTGGTTTTATAGTCTTGTAAAACTATGTGAATTGGTATCTGTTGTTTTTCTTTCTTTACAGTATATTATTTCATAGTGTTTCACTGGATTTGAAAGTTTCTTTCTGATAATCACTTTACTACAGTACGTTCAAGTAACATTTCTTGCTTTCTTAAACTAACAGGCCTAAGGTTAATAATATATCTCAGATGAGGATGTTAAGGTTAATAATATCTCTCCATACAAATGTCCATGTGTACTACTAAACCCTACTTAAAACATTTAAAATTACATGACTTGATCATTCAGTGCATAATGTAAGCAAGAACATTAAAGGTTTCAATAATGAATTCAAAGACAATAAAAGTGCTTTCACGGGTGGCATGGTAGTGCAGTGGGGTAACACTAATGCCTCATAGATCAAGCATCTTGGGTTTCAGTCCTGCACATTGAGGTAATCTGTGTGGGATTTGCTTGTGTATGTTTTCCTCTGACATCCCCAAAAATGTGCTAGTTAGGTTAATAGGTGATTTCAAATTGGCCCATTTTGTGAATGTGTGGGTGAGTGGGCCAAGTGCTGGAATAGTACCCTGTCAAAGGATATCAAGTGATCTGGATAAGGATGGGTTATCCTAAAATGGACATTACACCAAAAGTCTAATTTCTTTTTTAAAATATCCCTGCATAAATTACAGTATATTACCAAATCCTATTGATTTTAATAAAATGAAATATAAAAAAAGAAAGTCACATTCTATTTTAATTTAAGTAACTTAAAGCAAAAAATTGTCACAGTTTTAAAAGAGAGCTCTGCAAAGATCTAAAGTAGAGGTTTGGGTGGCACTACCTCAGGCCCAGTTTTATTTCAGGGTCATGAATGTATGTATTTGGAAACTATGGGAGAATCAGAAGGCAATGAAACAGCACCTGCTTGATTAGCAATGGAGAGAAAATCTCTTCTCATTTTGTACTTTGCTCTGTGCTATAGTCATTAATGTTGTAAAATCTGATACACCATTAACTTAAAATATGGAACCAAAGTAAAGAGTCGCTTTAAGGCAGAAATATCATTCTCCACTGGTCTGGTGCACAACAACTACATATTCCAATCTTCTTTAATTTACACAGCATTTAATTCATGGAAGTCATTAGGTATCCAATATCTGTCTAGACTGAAAATGTACCATATGGGCATCCTTTTAACAACTATGCTTCAAATATATAATGACAGTAATATACTACATGTTCATTTGTTGAGATCAGATATTTAAATTAAATTAAATTAGAGAAAACAACAATTTACAATCACAGGAAAGATAGCAGTGACAGTAAACAACAACTAACCAACAACAGAACCCTACCAAAATCACCCTGTAAAAGGAGTGCCTAAATAGAAGAAAGTTACCGATGTTTGTTTAGACTCGCGAAAGAGGCTCGAGAAACACAGCAAGCCCAAAAGCTGACAGATTCATTAGAAAAGTGAAGAATTAAAGTGGACTCCTAGCCAACCCGCTCCTTGCCTGAAGCACAGCAGCTTACCACGTCCCTATTTTGGACTCAGATGGCCCATTGTTCCGAGCTGCCAAAAGTTTGAGTTAGACTAGATTAAAAAAAGTGATTTCCAGCTAGAGGTTAAAATTAGTTGTGCACAGATGATGTCCAGACAGAGTACCCTCTGCTGGATAAAAGTCAGGAGGGGGGGCAGAGAGGTCCAGGTAAAGAAATAAATGAGGCAGAGGAGGAAATCTAACAGAACAAGCTATATTTTAAAATCTTTGTAAAAAGGAACTTGACTAATTTTTCTCATTTATGTATACTTAAATAAATAAAAGAGAGAAGTGACAAATCAATTGGTAGTATTTCACGGGTCTATCAAATAATTTCAAGGTGCTCACCCTTTGATGATCTTAAGCAGTGATGGGGAAAGAACCATTGAATTACAGGCTCAGGTAAGGAATGGAAATCTATCATTTACAACATAAACTCTTCTTCAGTCTGAGCAAAGCTTGGTTTAATTTAGGTTAAAACTGTATAATGTGCGCATTTTTGTAAAATCTATCAATAACAGGAATCTAAGAATGAGTGGTCTCAATAAGTTATATATTTGGGGAATGCCCCACACTCAGACAATTTTGGGGATAAATACTTATTTATCAGATTAATACCATTATTTTAAATAACACCATATTGAATACATTTAGGCAGTGAAAATATATAAATTTATTGTAGTCAAGTAGATAAATGACAAGAGCAGAAGGACAAATATTAACAGGCAAACAGACAAAAAGACATACAGCAGCCTTTTAGAGATAATGCAGATGAATAATCAGTTAACAAAGTGGGAGTCAGAAACCAAGAAACACAACCAACACTGAATGTAAAAAGGTTAAAGTTGAGAGGTTATAGCAATATCTAGAAAACATGTCTCTAACTAAATGGTCATTAATTTTTTTTTTTTTGTGGTCTATTTGTAATCCAAAAGCCTGGACTTTCTGTGAAATGTCTCACCACCTTAAAAATAAGCAAACAAAATGAAGACATGATGAGGAAAATAAAATAATGTCAAAATTAATAATAATAAAAAGACTATCAATAAGGAAACAAACAGTGCAGAAAGAAAGCAAATGATTGAAAATGTGTGTGATATTAAACAATATTGCTTGTGCTACAAGTTTTCTTACTCAACTGAAAGAATCCTAACCACCCCAGCCATAACACAATGGGAAAGTAATGTCTTACACAACATAAAACTATAAACAAATTTACTTTAAATTCCAGTGCAAAATGTAAGAATTTGACAAGAATTCATTAATACTGTTTTAATATAAACAAACCAGAAAGGCCTTCACCTCTGCTTTACATTCTTTTGATGTTTAAATATATTGGATTTTGGGTTGTTTATCGACATTGCTGTGTAAACTGGAGAGAGGATGAGTGTTGAGTTCTGAATACGACTGAATGTAACCTAACTTTAAACATTTATGGGCATTGATTTTTTTTCTTGACTGAACCATGTTTTAATCATCGTGATGTAATTTATAAACTCAAGAACACTTAATGAAAAAATGTATGATTTAATTTAAGGAATATTTTCCATTTTTATGGGTCTTCATGAATTATTTTGTTTTAATTTAAACCAACTATAATTGCACATATGTATTCATTCTGCCAGCATAGATATGGCCTCCTGTCACACCTTCACAACCTTAAAGAAAGCAACTTGGCCTCTGTGTTTGGTAAAGTAACTCCAAGCTGCCAACTCCTGACCAAAATATCTTGCAAACATTTGCAAGCCCTTCTTGGATTCTCTCTCATTCTAAATAAAAAGTCAGAAACTGCTAAAACAGGCTGGTGGATTGTTGCATGCTTATTAGCTTTCAAAAGTAGTTGTTGAGAAAGTTATTTTTTTACTTTTTAATTTAGTTCCCATGAATCCCAAAAATATAGTGGCTTGTCCTTAATTACTTTCACCCACTGAGCCCTAGACATTACCAGATTTAGTAATCACGAGCTGTATATACCCGGCGTTGCCCGGGGCAGAAGTAACCTAATCGGTCAAACACTTACATATATACCAAAGTAAACCTAATCGGTCAAACAGTTACATATATAAAAAAAGCGAACCTAATCGGATAAACAGCTTCATATATACAGAAGCGAACCTAATCGGACAAACAGCTAATCTATATACATAAGCAAACCTAATTGGTCAAACAGTTACATAAATACAAAAGCAAACCTAATCGATGAAACAGCTTCATATATACAGAAGCGAACCTAATTGGTCAAACAGTTATGCATGTGCAGAATAATTTTACAAAGATTATGCGTGTTAACAATCATTAAAAAGAAAAGATTGAGGAACTCTTCTTCTATATGTGATGAAGCTGGATGAAGCTGACTTGACGAAGACGTAGGTGGCATAGATTGGTTTTTCTAAAACAGAAGAAAAAAATCAGTATCTATTATTATTTTAAATTAGAATGAAAATGAGAACCTTGATTACAGATAGATTATCCGTATTAAAATATGTGCATGAATAAACTTTTGCTAACTCTCTAGCAAAAGTTTATTCATACAAATTGGCATGGGATGGCTTTGTGAAAAAGTAAAAATTAGATAAAAATAAATTGAGAATGCGTACTTCGATTTGACTGAGATTATCTGTAATGATGAAAAAAAAGTTTAGTATGTTTTTTTTTCCATACGGGAAGGATGTAAAACCTTACATAGGCACCCTTCAGCCCGTACTGAAGGGTAGTGTCAGATTCTTACTGACTAAAAAACACCCTTTTTATTCCACAGCTACCCCAAAAACCACTATTAGGCATTACTTTGGGGTGGCAGTAGTTTAGTTATGAAACAGCTGGGTCCTGAAAAAAATCTGTCTTATTAGTGGCTTCATCACATATAGAAGAACAGTTCCTCAATCTTTTCTTTTTAATGATTGTTAACACGCATAATGTTTGTAAAATCATTCTGCACATGCATAACTGTTTGACCAATTACGTTCGCTTCTGTATATATGAAGCTGTTTGATCGATTAGGTTTGCTTTTGTATTTATGTAACTGTTTGACCAATTAGGTTTGCTTATGTATATAGATTAGCTGTTTGTCTGATTAGGTTCGCTTCTGTATATATGAAGCTGTTTGTCCGATTAGGTTCGGTTTTTTTATATATGTAACTGTTTGACCGATTAGGTTTACTTTGGTATATATGTAAGTGTTTGACCGATTATGTTACTTCTGCCCCGGGCAACGCCGGGTATATACAGCTCGTATATATATATATATATATATATATATATATAGCAAAATACCCGCGTTTCGCAGCGGAGAAGTAGTGTGTTAAAGAGGTTATGAAAAAAAAAGGAAACATTTTAAAAATAACGTAACATGATTGTCAATGTAATTGTGTTGTCATTGTTATAACTGTTGCTGTCTTTTATATATATATATATATATATATATATATATTATATATATAATATACACACACATAAACATTTATATACATATACATATATATATACATATCTACATATACACATGTACATATATATACACACACATACATAAACACACACATAAGACTTACTGAGTGAAACGGGCTTTCATTGACAATCATGTTACGTTATTTTTAAAATGTTTCCTTTTTTTTTCATAACCTCTTTAACACACTACTTCTCCGCTGCGAAGCGCGGGTATTTTGGTAGTATATATATATATATATATATATATATATATATATATATATATATATATATATATATATATACATATACACACATACATGCAGTTTTAATAACACAGAAATCAATATAAACATTAACATCATTATCATATGAGAATATGAAGTAATATATAAGAAGCACATTTCATATAAATATAAATTATTAAACAGTAAAATGTTCTTCTGTAATTTGCTACCGTGGCAATTTGTGTCTGTCCAGGATTTTAAATGACCTGTAGCTCGCAAACCGTTGCACCTATACACTTGAAATGTGGTACACATATAGTACGTCACGTCTACTATCCGCTTTATGGGTGATGATTGTTTTAGTCTTTTTATCTTTATTTTATTTTATTGTACAATCAAGTCCTATCTGCGCACAGCAGGGCAGCCGTGGGCGGATGCGTATGGTGTATTCACTCGATGTTATCGTGCATTGCGCTGTCAGTGGTATTTTGATAAAAGAATTTGAACAACATATAAGAAGCGTATAAATTATTAAACAGTAAAACATTAACATTTAAGAAGTAAAGTTACATTAAGTACTACTGCTGTGCCTTCGGGTATACCTCATTTTTTGTTTGCCCATTACATGCTTAAATGTATACATTTTTTGGTGCACCTACCCGAGAACACGCGACATATAACCGAGCGTGGGAGAAGCATGGATTTTAAACACGCGTTGAGTTGATGTGCTGGTCTCCCTCGTGAAATAACTGGTAATGTTTGACTAAAATCTACAGCGAGTAAAACGACATTAGCTCCTATTTTTTTTTTTACGATCTCTGAGATGTTGCTTTTTTCGGTTCAAGGCTTCATAAGCTCTTTTATGTTGTATGGTGTACTTATCCCAAACCATCATCTTTGAATGTTGCAAGACTTTCGCCTTGTATGTAGATCCGGGTAATTACATTCATTGCATTCCTAGTCTGAATCACAATGTGATTGTATGGGTGGTTACCTGGCACTGTAGGGTTGCCACCCGTCCTTTAAAATACGGAATCGTGCCGCGTTTGAGAATGAAATTGCGCGTCCCGTTTTGAATCAATACTGGACGGGATTTATCCCGTATTTTTTTTATCATTTTTTTTTTTAAAGCAGCGTCTCGTGCAAATCATCCCACACGCATTTTATGAAGATGCCTCCTTTCCTACTTTTGATTGGGTAATACTTGATGTCATCGTTAGTTTGATTGGTGTTTTTAACTGTCCAGTGAGTAGGGCGTGTCTTTCAACCGTAAGCAGATTTTTTGCACTGGTATCACTGACCTCGACGACGGCGACGTTATACGTCAAAAATAAATTACGATAAATGACGATTTTAGCGATACTTTATTACGACGGCGGCTACATAGACACGATCAAATAAAAACAAAAAAATCAAATAATCATTCTACATTTTCAAAACGTCGAAAAAACGACGGAATGAAAAAAAGGCCCACCCGACGACCCACCCATTCCATTTTTATATATATAGATTACACAAAGATTTAATTATATTACTGCATTTATAGTTACAAAGATATCCTTTTATTAGGCATAACCACAAAACGTCAACCTTGGTGTTGTATAAAATGTCTAATACCACTAACACCTGAAGAATCTTCAGTACATTCGTAACATGAGGCACTGCAAAAGAAACAACAGTCATGACATCCGTTATTGGATATAGAGTAGATAACATTTTTAAACAACTAACCTTGTAAGACAAAGAACATTATTTAATTATTTGTGCTCATCCTAATCATAAACATAAATGGAAGCATTTTAAACCGTTAGAAAGGGTAGTGCCAAGTCCATGATAAATTTCTATAATTAGGACATCTTTATTGAACTAAGGTTAATAATTTAAAATCACTAAACGAAACTGAAATGACAAAATGCACCCTTGTTCAGCAACAGCCCAGCTTAGTATACTGACTGATGTGTCTACTGTATATGCCAGACCAGTTACCATTCAGCAGCTTATTTTCCTTTCCCATATTAAGTAGCACTATCATGGCAGAACTCACCTTTAAATTGTCAAGAGTTTACAGATTATATTCACTACAATACATTATTTGCCAAGTCTCTTATGGTTGTTTCAATCACATCTGGTTTGCAGGTTTCACAAATATATCAGTTTCTTCACATATAAGCAGAGGCATTCGTATAGCCAATATAGAATTGTAAATTTTCTTTCTTATAATATTTTTCAGAATATGAAGAAAGACTTGACCCACATAATTTACAGTTTAATTCGTAGAATACCCTGTATATGTGAGAAGGCTCCTTATTTTAAGAAAATATGTGTCTGTTTATTGTGATATTTGCTTGCTTTACCACTGTAATTGTTTAGATTTTTATGAGTAATAGATATGAGATCAGTACAAGATGATAGGTTAATAGTGTTTAGTTCTATAAGCACATGACATTCAAAGTCTGTGAATGGCCGGGGTGTATAAATATTTGAGAAGGAGTTCTCTCTTTCTTAAGGTCCTTGGAGTAAGACTGAGTAGCCGAGATAAAGGGGAACTAGACTGTAGCTCCACTATAGTAGGTAAAAGATAGAAGCCAAACTTGAATAACATAATTTTTATCTCCAGTCTAAATAAAACAAATGCCCAGTGGAGAATACCCTTTAAGTCAAAAGTTTTGCTTTTAATTTCATTTGACCATATACATTTATTAAGGTTCTCCTCCTTTAGCAAAAAGACTCATTAGCTTATGTAATACATTAAAACTGATTCATAAAATTTGATTTGAAGCAACAAATAAACCACAATTATTAGTAATAATTAATTGTTCAGAACTTTTAACCAAGAGTTTTGCTTTGTCACATTGTTAATCATGAGTAGCTATATCACAAACCAAAGTAATAAAAGTTAAAGCCATAGATAGAGAGGTAAAGAGCTTAATTCACAGACAGACAGACAGACAGACAGACAGACAGACAGACAGATAGATAGATAGATAGATAGATAGATAGATAGATAGATAGATAGATAGATAGATAGATAGATAGATAGATCTTTGTTTGTCCCCGGGTGAAATTTGGCTTTTTAACAGCAGCAGCAATTCCCATCAATCATCTCTTGTGTATGATATTTAATTTATGCTGTGATCTTTTGCCCAAAATGGTTTATTCTTTCTAAATTCACTCAAGTTTAAAATGGTGATATTCTTTCACAGAGGAAAAATACTCTTATGCTACATATAAAGCAATATTAGTATTCTGTCTTACTTCAGCTGAAGCTATAACAATACCATCCATCCATCCATTATCCAACCCACTATTCCTAACTACAGGGTCACGGGGGTCTGTTGGAGCCCATCCCAGCCAACACAGGGCGCTAGGCAGGAACCAAACCCCAGGCAAGGCGCCAGCCCACCGCAGTATAACAATACCCTTAAGCTATTTCAAGAGTTTAATAGCTTAGCACACAAAGTGCAGGTGGAGCATCAAGACTTGATCCTGGATGTTTTACTGTTACTATAGCTGTGTAACAAAAAGAAATACACATAATAATAAAGAAAAATTACAGAAAATATCCAGATATTGAATAACAATAAAAACTGTAATTTATGGTTATTAATTTGTGTGGAGTCCATGTCTGAGCTAAGGTTTTATACCAGCACTCTGACATCAAGGCATCAACATTTACTATTATGTCACCCCCATTTTTAACTAGAAAAAATAGTTAGTAAATGTACACATGGTATAAATTCAAGTATGTCTGAGGACTGTATAAGCACTGTAGCCCAGACTAAGGTCAGTAGGTCAATTCTAATACCTTCTCAATCCATTTCAGGGTTGGGGGGACCAGAGGCAATCCCACCAGAACTGGGCAAAAGGTTGAAAATAGGCCTGAGTAGGACTTTAGTCTATCATAGGGTCCACTCTTACTCAAACACACACATAAACATACACACACACACACACACACACACAAACCCCAAACCATATACAGTAAGAATTTGAAAGTGCTAATTGACATAATCTGAATAAATAAAATGTTTGTAATTATTTCCTTCAGTGCCTGAGCATATCTGACTGCAGTAATTGTCATGAAAGGGGACTTACAAAGCTATTCAGCTTTGACAAATGTAAAATTGAAACAGTAAAGTAATTTGTAGTTTAAGTCACATAGAATGTTTCTCTGTTTTAAGATAGATGACTTTGCACATTTTTCTATGCTTTTCAATGATTTTGAAATTTCAAAACTTTGTACAATGCAATTTGTGCAAGATATCTCAATGAAAATTGAATTATGTCAAGAATAAATGTGCCATATTTCAACAAAACTGGTACACTACAGGACAAGTTGTTTCATTTTGGAACGACGGACAGACAGGCAAACATGGTCTATCACAACAGGTGCAATATGCATTATATACGAGTGTGCCTAAAAAGGTGTATCAAAAACCTAACACTAAAACAGATGTATACATCATGAATAAAACTAAATATTTAAACTGAACACAACATAAACAAATACTCACAATATATTGTGTTTCCATCTTCACCAGGGGAAGCTTTAAAATAAACCACAAATAGAATACTTACAATTTGATAAGAAAATGAATATAGCACACGCTTAAAATTTTTCAAAATATTAATAATGAGAAAAGAACTTCCAGAAGCACATTTTTATTTCATTTATTTATTTCCTAATTTCACTTAATCTAATTCAAGACAGCAGGGAGCCAAAGCGTATTTCAAAAAGCCTAAGAGGTTCTCAGTGTACTACAGTCACACTTGGTGCTACTTCTTCCCATGAAAAAGTGAAAACAGATTTGAGGAGACTTTGGAGTCAGCAATAACAGAATTCAGTTTGTTTCTCATTGGATTTCTTAGTGTGTAATTATGATATTGTGGAATGTGAAGGAGAAGGAGAACAACTAGTTGGCCTAGGTCATCAGAATTGTAACTTTGTTTGTTATAACTAACCATGGACCCCCAGAAGCCTTTTTCTCTGGCAGTATGTAATCAGAATGTAAGTTTAATATGTCACTGTCTTCTGTACAAGTATATTTATAAATCTACTTTTCATTCTACTCACATGCACAGCTGATACAGAGCCAGAATTAGTACAGGAGCTCATCATTCAGAACTACTAGGCAAGGCATAAGAAAGGACAGATAAAGACAGCTGGGGGAACGTGCAGTCAGACTGACAACCACTGTATACTACTTTTGTTTGTCAGCATTGTATCTTTGTTATCTTGTTTAGAATTGTATTATTCACCTAAGGGCCTGCACATGGAGAAAACAGTATGAAAGCCTTGGAAAACAGCCAAGTCCTTTGAAGCCGACGGATGGATGGGAGTTAACATCATCCGAAAAATCCTTCCAACGCAGTGACAAAAATGACAGACTCTACGCATCCTAGGCCCCCACTCCCGAAGGTTCTTGCCATGGCTTTCTTCGTCTGTTATGCAGTGCAAACCGTCATTAAAGAAAACTAAGTTATTTCTCCTATGTGATTTCTTACTGCAGTATCACAAAGGGAGGGATATCGCCTTTTTATATTATATCTATACAGTTTCAGGTTATGTAACACGCCTCAATTACAAAAGAACTTATTCCAACAAGGGAGCTAATGTCCCCTGCTGGATACACAGTGATGCTGACTTGAATTTTTGGATTTCTCAGTTATAGTGTCAATGAACTTTATATTGTGGTTATATTTTATTTTTTATGTATCTGATTAAAATTACTGTTTTATTGTCTGTTTAATGTATTCATGTGCTTATATGTAATGTGTTCCATTATAGTTGTAAACATATCCAAGTCTTCTGAGACTATATAATCAGTAAAGTGCAAAATAAATTGTACAAAACCTGGTTTGAACTGGTTTGAAATGAACTGAGAGTCCATCCATCACAGGGCACAATAATTTGTGCTGTGTCACTTTAGGGAGTCTTTGATGCACTGGTAAAATTACATATGAATAAACAGGAAACATGTGGAAGATCATTTTTACAGCATGGATGCTGGGTCATGTGGAAAAGCATTAGAGCTATTACTGCCAACAAAGACAGCCTGTCATTCCCAAAGTGATGTTACATTGGCCAATGATCGCAACACATTTTTTGCTCACTTTGAATCTAGTAACCCTACTACACATGGAAAGATTATAACTACAGAGGATGCCAAGTCTCCCCACTTCAGACTGAGCATGTATGATGTACGGCGCACGCTGCAGAGGGTCAATCCACATAAAGTTGTTGGACCAGACGGAATTTCAGGATGGGTGCTTAGAAACTGTGCTGTGCAGCTTGCTGAGGTATTTACAAATATTTTTAATCTCTCCTTGACGTTGGAAATGGTCACTACATGCCTTAAGGCAGCCATTATTGTGGCAGTGCCAAAGAAAACCAACATTAATAACATGAATGACTATTTTCAAATCACTCAGACATGCTGCTGGATAACTCTTAGCGGAGTTTGGATGCCCAACAAGCCACTTCACAAGACCACTTTCTGACATGGACACTGTCATTCAGGCAAGTTTTGTGATAAGCGAGCTAATTGCTAAGAAGCTGAAACCTCATTCAGAAGTAAAATTTGTGAAGGAGTGCCTTGTTGCTGCTGCATAGGTACTAGCACAAAGTAAGATTGTGCCAAATTGTCAGTTTTTCTTGAAGAACCATAGCAAAGCGAATTGAAAATTCACTGAAGGACACTGCAAGTAATTTCCAATTTTTATCTCTGGCCTGTGATGAAACAACGGATATAACAAATACTGCCCAATTAGTCATTTTTGTGCAAGGGATTAGTGCTGAGTTTGATACAAGGGAGGAATTGCTGTCTTTGCAAGCCATGAATGGCACTACTAAAGATGAGGATTTGTTTGAACAAGTTGTTTTAGCTATTAGTAAATTTGAACTACCATTTGAAAAATTCAATGGCCTTGCCACAGATGGAATCCCTGCCATGGTTGGCCTGCAAAAGGGACTGGCAGCATTGGTTAAAAAAGAAATGAGGTGTCTCAGTCTCAATCCAAGTGATTTAGTCATATGCCACTGTATCATACATCAAGAAAGCCTGTGTGCACATTCCTTGAAGCTCAACTGTGTAATGACAACTGTCATTTCCATCATAAATTTCATTAAAAGCAGAGGTCTAAACAGTTCAGTTCAAGGAGCTACATAGTGAGTTTGAGTTGTAGTATGGCGATCAAGTCTCTAATTGTGAGATGCAATGGCTGAGTCGTGCAGATATGCTCACATAGTTCTATAAACTGAGGGAAGAAGTAAAAGAGTTCATGGAGAAAGCCTACCATGGAACTCAGTGATAGAAAGTGGCTATGTGATTTGGCCTTCATGGTGGACATTACAAAGTACCTCTCAGAGCTGAGCGTCAAGGTCCCAAACAGCTTCTCAGCTCTCTGTTTTAAAATATGAAATAATTTGAAGCAAAAATAAAGCTGTGGCAAGTGCAACTGTAAAAGGGTAACACTGTGCATTTCCCTACTCTGCAAGAACAAAAGCCTTTTGTGACGTCTGAATATGCTGGTGAGTGTGCCAAAATCCTTCAGGTGAGAGGTTTCAGGACATTAAAAATAAGCAAAAGGAACTGAACATATTTGTTAAGCCATTTAATGTGGAACCAGCTGATGTACCTGACAACAAGCAACATGAAATCATTGAGCTGCAAAGCAATGACAAGCTCTAAGCTTAGTACAACATCCTCCCTCTGCTGGAGTTATATAAACTGTATATACGTCCTGAGGATTTTTCCATTCTGAAGAGATGCTCTGAAATTTGCATCTCTGTTTGGGACATCTTCTCCTGTGAGCAGTTCTTTTCAAAACTGACTCTTGCAAAGACTTCCGCTCAAGACCAACTGACCAAAACTTAGAAAAACAGCTATAAGTAGCATCATCATCACTACCATCTGACATCAATCACCTCACCAAAGAGAAGCAGTTCCAGCTATCTCTTTTGTGTGACATGTGTTCAGCAAATTATTATGACCCTTGAAGGATGTTATAAAAAAATGAAATGGCCCTTCATAGGAAAAATGTTCCCCACCTCTGCTCTAATTTAATTTTTACATAAGATTGAAAAAGTCTTAGCATGAAAAATTCTATGAGATATGTTCTATTCTAATCTTCATCGAAAACTTACTGTTTGATATGACAACTTACTTGGATTCTTGCTTTGTTGACCTGTGAAAAAGACCAAAGCAAAAAAAATAAGTCAGGAATAAATAAGATAACTAAAAGACACAGCATATAAATTATTATTATTATTATGATAAATTGTGGAGGCAGTGTGGCATTGTGAGTGGAGTGTTGGGCATTAACCACAAAGATGAATGTTCAGTCCCTGCTTTTTATTCACTTTGAGAACTTGAGCACATCACCTAGCTTGCCTGGACTCAAATTCTGAAAATTTAAAAAAGTAAAACCAACAATTGTAATATATCCTGTCACACACATGCGGATGGGAAACAGCTAAAGGGCCTACAAAATGGTAATTATACAACAGACCAGGGGTTGGCGGAGTATGCTGACTGTCTCCCTTGTTCTCTTGCCGACCATTCTTGGGAAATCCTACTTGGTTCCGGCGCTGACAATAACTTCACATCCAATCAAGAAAACGTCGCTTCCAGTTCTGGCACTGACAATGAAATCACTTCCGGTCATGAAGACATCACTTTCGGTTCTGGTGACGATGACATAATTTTCCATTTGATCAGTTAAAACCGTCATCTTGTCTCCATGAAATCAGTTTTGTTCTGGATTCATGCTACTTTAAATCAACTTTTTCAGCCAGGAAAAACTATATATGGGTGGCTGCCCCAAATCTTTATAATGTCTTTGACTCTTTCTTATCACACCTGATACTGTTAGTCACTTTGTGTAAAGACATCAGCCAAACGTACAATAATAATTGTATATATTAACACTGTAAAAATACTGTTCTGGATGTCCACCATAATCTATTTTAGTAAATCTTTCAGTAGATTTCAAGTTATTTATATAGGTTAATTGACACTTTTTTGATTGTAAGGGGAAATTTCATTGTTACCTGTTATCTAAAACATTTCCATATTTCTTTACACCAAACAATGCTGTTGTTCTTATTCCTACTACACACCCTTACACAGTATGTACATGTAGGTGATAAGTTCATATAATTAAAGAACCAGATGTGTCCCTCATAGAGTCATAGTCCATCCCTAACCTTACAACCACAGGAGCTAACCTTCTATACTTGATATAAACCCATGTGTACACAGGCATAATGGGCAAAATCAACTCTGAATGTGTTGGACCAAGGAATTGAAGTAGGATCCCTCCATCCATATGGCACCAATACTATCCCGATGACCGAGATGCCTAATGTGAGATGATGTTTACCCCCAAATACTGGAACATAACACAACCATAAAATCACAACACTTAATATCACACTGCAGTGTACTGTTGTAAGAATTTTGTAAAATATTGGTTTCTATTTTCAGTCAAGTTTATTCTTTCACAGCACAAATTATTACTGTGTGAGGTATCTACTACAAATACCAGTATTTCACAAAAGTTTATTTCAAATCTTGTTATTTGTAATACTGGAAAAATTACACAATACATATCCCAATATCAAATGATAAGTCATTGATCTGCTAAATGATATTGTAAAGACCAAACACTTATTAAAAATAAAATTTGTCTTCTTATAAATCCAGCTGGATCAGATTCTACTCTACATTAACATCTGTGGAATTTGGTGTGTATTCTTCTCTGGTGATATTTAAATCTAAGTTAAGGCAACCAGTTGCCTGTATCTTTACATGTGTAAATGTTTGCAAATAACGCTAAACAAATACATTTTATTTTCTTAGTATGTGATGATATATATGCTATATTATAAAATACAATACTTACTGATAAAAATGATAAGTGTCAGCAATGTAACAGAGATCAGCAAAGTAGTACAAATTATTATTAAACATTTCTTCGAACATCTCCTTGGAAAACCTATAGTAAAAATATTAATTATTTTTAATTTATTTAATTGCACTATTTTACATTATTATTAAATGTGGTGCTGTAAATACTGTAATAGTAATGTAGATCTGATTAGTTGATTTTCAGTTTAAAACATCACATCTTTGTGAGAATTATTAATAAACTACCGTACATATATTACATGAACTTTTCCTACATAATAGACAATGATTAGTACATGCAATAAGTCATTTCTAATAAGAATATAAATAGAAATATAATTTTGTGTAAGCTTCAGCCTTCATCATTAATTTATTTCACAATTTATTTCTGAACTTTCTTTAATATGGAGTCACAGGACTTTAAGCCAGAACCTGCATCAGAAGCCTAAGATACAAGGCTGGAAGCCACTGAATATTACAAATACAACAGATCAATTTATAGCCAAGAAAATAATGTAAAATTTGAACCTTTGAGATATGTGAAGATACCAGAGTATGTGGAGAAATTTCTTACATGTGCATGGAGAATATGTACAGATGGACAGTGATCAGACAAGAAGTCAAATTCAGGACCTGGAGCTGTAATGCACCTTCACTAAAAGTTATGAAACCATACATTTCCATAATCATTTCTAGTTATAACTGTAATTCAGTACAGCAAAGGTCAGTTTATTTGAATGGGTTAGAACATGTTTAAGTCTGTATTAGCTAATTTAAATGCATATATTGTTTTTAATTATATTGCATACAGATGCTAAATTATTTGTGTATGGCGCTTTTGACATACAAGGAGTGTCAAGGCATCTAAATAAGGGTCACAACTTTCAATGAGAATACTTTGTTTATATCGTGAACATTATGCCATTATTTTTTTTTGTTGTGAAGTGGTACAGTTCAATGCATGATTTTTTTTCTTATACAATATATTTTACTGACTTTCATTATTTCATTTAAATGAATAAATGATATATCAATAAGATATACAGGGCCTTATGATCTTTACAATGCTGAGAAAACTAATGGAGTCATGGAATCGACAAATAAAAATGTATTTCAGACATAAACACCAAAATGCTTGAGATTTGAAGATTTGGGAGAGATTGTTACATTTTTTAACATTTAATTTTTTAATATAATCTAAATAATATGTTCATGTTTTTTTTTTCTTTTAGCAAACATTATTCTTCACAGAATGCCTGTCAGGTTTTCTGTTTGCATATATGGTGTACATCATGGTATGCTGAGCATCTGGCACTTGCATATTAGAAAAGGTGGGATAGCTGCATTGGACTAGTGGGGGAAATGTCAAATAGACTAACATCAGGTATCCCAACAATTTCCAAAAAACTAAAAATGCAACGTTAGCTGAAAAATTTTGAATACAACAATACCCTACACATTTTTATGAATCTGGGCAGCAATTTTTCTGTACTGTATCTACATTGTGCCTCAAACAAGGGTCTCTTTTCTTCTATGGAGCTTACTGCTTATTAGAAAGATGAAAGACAGCACTTGCCAGACAGCTCATTTGGACTGTGAGAGGAGCTTCAGACAATTCAAGATAATCCTCACAGACAAGAGAAAGTTGTTCAGTGAGCTAAAGACAAGGTGTCTCACAATAATGTAATAAAATGGGATTATGTGTCAAAATGGGCTTTATAGTTATATTTATTTTCAGTAATGCTCTGAACTTTAAATAATTTATTCATTAACTTAGCCCTGAACTTCTTGCTGCTACTGAATATGTACAGTATATGTGCAATTTCCATAAAAAGATTGCAAAGTGACAATTTAACAAAAAGCAACATGCCTTTTGTATATTATTATGTGTTACTGCAGTTGACTACACATGCTTTTTCACAGCAAAAATGATTAAAAAAAGATCTGAAAACCAAAAATAGGAAAAAAAACAAAAATGACTGACTTTTTTTCTAAACTTCACTATGTAGAAAATCTTAGTGAAATACCAAGGAAGCAGAATTGTCTGTTTTACTGAAGTGCCAACGAATATGTGATAAACACTTTCAGGGTTACCGAAGCCTCATCTACTATCTATACTAAATATGTTTATGGACAAAATGTTGAGCCTTTTAATACATGTCACCTTAAATATACTAAACTGGTAATTGCTTCATTTAATACTTGTAAAACTCATTTAGCTGAAACACACTTACCAGCCTGGTGTCTCCCGGAAACATACTGTTTCTCACTCTTGGTTTTGTCTTTGTCTTCAGTTTTATTTGTGCTTTTGTTTGCTTTAGTCTCTTTTGGTCCTTGCAGTATTAAATTAAAAATATATTATTAATAAATGACGTGTATTACATTTACTGTTTAAACATCAGTTCATAGACACAATTCATTTAATGAAAAAAAAATCATGTTACAAACACTTAATATATGTATGATGGATAATTTGCCGGATTTGCCATAAAACACAATGCAAATGGTAAAAATAGATTATGATAATTGTCAGATACCTTGTATTAGCTATAGTGAAGGCCAGTGGTAATTTTATTGGGCACCCTGACCTCCTGGTGTAATCATAAACTATACAAGTGAAATTATATATGCAAACAGTGCTACTTAAAGTTGCAGTTAGACAAAGGCCAATGGATTGTGCACATACATGTGTAGTGCAGAGTGAGATCAATCAAGGCTCAAAATTTAAGTAGGTTTTACTGCAGCATGGAAGAGGATATCAGAAATGCAAAAATGATAGTATCAATAATAAACAACCTAGTCTAACCTAATCAAGAATGGGTCATCACCTGAAAAAACACTGAGGCAATGATAATCCTTTTTTTAGAAACAAATTATTGGTGAAAAGAGAAGACAAAGACATACATGCTCAGAATTAGGAGCTGCTGTCTTTCTGCACACCACAGTGGAGCCAATGACTGTGGCAAAACAAAATTCACATCAGAACCCACAACTTGTTGCATCGTATTACTGATGATGTATAGGAATAGAAAAACTAACATATAGTAATTTTTTTCCTGTGAAAAACAGTGAAATAATGGCAACAAACATGTCATATTAAAGTATTATAAAAGCAGCTCCGGGTCTAACAAATCTTAATTCTTTCTGATTTACACTAAAGGATATGGTGAAAACAAAATTGGAGTATGGATCCATCCAACAGGCTAGCACAACACAGGACAGTAGTGGTATAATAATCTGTTTTATGTCAGTTATTGTGCCTTTTGAAGTGAGTTTTCTTATTATTTGCTGATCGGGTGTAATCCTTGATGGTAGCAGTGCACTACAATAGACCTAGCAAACTAACTTTTGAAGAGGATAATGAACTTGCACCAATTTTTTGGAAATCAAGCAATTATCCCTCAGTGGAAGCAAACTGATATGTCATACATTTTTCAATGTTAACCAAATATCTAAGAAACAAAGATAAGTCTGAATACAGTTTGTAATAGCTAAGGTAATGAATAGAAAACATTTTTTTTCTCTAAACAGTATGCACTTTGTGTGCTTTGTCCTTCAACAAATGCTGTCCTCTTCAGAGCTACAAATTTAAGGAAAGAGAAAGAAAACGGAGAAATAACTGTTGAAACCTTATGTTTAGGTATTTTATAGGAGATAAACTCTTAAAATGGTAAACTGTTTAATCACAACTATACACTTTAGGTTAAGTAACAAATATGGATTTTCAGTTTTAGAAAGTTCTGCATAACACATGGTAGCTGATTATTTGTTTGTCAATAGAGGCAGAAAATGGAGAATGGGTTGTTAGTCCCAATAAAAATTTTACCAAGTAGGGTCAACAATAACAAGTCCAGTTCCTAACTTTACAGTATTTCAGAGGTTTGGTCAGGAGCTTGGTTTTTAACTGTTCTAGTTAATTGCTCATTACACAATGGAAATATTTTATTATTTACTTTGTTTATATTGTGCAATGCAAAATCATATCCTAATGATGACTTTAGGATTCAACAGGCACCATCATGCTAAGCTGTGAACGTGAACGCGCATGCACATAAGTAAATTCACAGTAGCCATCTTTGTTTCAGTAAGTGACAATTATATTGAAGATTTCTTTATTTCCCCTGCATCCACATTACTCTTCTTATATAAATGATGGAACTGAGCACTGCAAGTAAAGTGACAAGTCTATTTTTATGTTACTTAGAAAGTCAGGGGCAAGAAATTAAACTGAAAACAATCTAACACCATAGTCATTAGGATGAACTTCCTGCCTAACAGTAAACACTTCTCAGTAGTTTGAGTGTTGCATAATGTCATTTCAAATTTTATTTTCACTTTGCCATCTTCTTTGCAACATTCACATCTGGCTGAACAAAACACGTGTCACTAACAGGAGTCCTTTTTGCTCAACCCAAATGAAAGCAAAAGCTACAACAAGCTGATGGTGCAATGTTATTTAATAGGAAAATCCTGAAAAGTAGCAATTCATGCCACATTTTCCTTGGACATGTTATTCTGTTTAAAGCTCTCAGGTTGAATTGTGAAGAATCTGTGTTTCATTCAAGTGGCAGAGGTTGAAAGACACTATACTGAGTTGTGCGGCATTAAAAAGATATATAAACTAAATTCAAAATAAATATGTCAGTGTTGATTTCTTCGCCTCCTTTAAAAACAAACTGTACATTTATTAGAAGTTTTTCCTTTATTACTTACATTTGAGACAAGAATTGTATTAACCCTAGAACATTAATAAAACACAATTATTTTAATTGAGTAAACTGAAGCAATCAATACAAAATCCTGAAACCATCCATCCATTATCCAACCCGCTATATCCTAACTACAGCATCATGGGGATCTGCTGGAGCCAAGCCCAGCCAACACAGGGCGCAAGGCAGGAAACAAACCCCGGGTAAGGCGCCAGCCCACCACAAGGCACAATTTAGAATCACCAATGCACCTAACCTGCATGTCTTTGGACTGTGGGAGGAAACCGGAGTACCCAGAGGAAACCCATGCAGACACGGGGAGAACATGCACACTCCATGCAGGGAGGACCTGGGAAACAAACCCAGGTCTCCTAACTGCGAGGCAGCAGTGCTACCACTGCGCCACTGTGCCGCCCAAAATCCTGTAACCCTGCAGACAAATAGCACTACTACTCCACTAAGTAACACAATCAGTCATTTAAAGCTTTGTGTTTTAGAGTGTGTTTACGTACTACATGTAAGAAAGAATTGCAAAACAAAATACAAATGGTTTCGAAGTCATCTGGTCATTTTGGCTAGCTTAGTATTTGGCACAATGGATGGTTTTATTGGCACTACCTATTCAGCTGCTCGTAAGTTTCTGCATTTTGTTGAGTTTCTCCTCCAAGGCTAAACCTATAAAGTACATGTTTGATGTTAGCAAGATTTACAAAAGTATTAGAGTAAAAATTAAATGAATAAAAGCTCTACCTTGCATGCTCTCTATAGATAGATAGATAGATATATCGCCACTATAACTCATTTACTGCTAAGTACGAAGACTTCAACAAAGACCTTATTTGTATTAAATGGCTGAAAGTTAATCTAAGTGCAATCTGGCACGCTCTTAAAGTATTACAGATTGTTATTTTCCAGATAATTCTTTTTCTGATTTAAATATCCTTTTTAATGAGCTCATGAGTTTTAAAATCCAGATTTGCTTTGTCGTATTAATGCTTGACATTATGATGTGGATTATCACCCTATATAGTTTGCTAACCTAATGGTTACTTCTTTTAGGATATATTCCATTTAACTGGCAGTGGGACTGGGACCTTAATTTATTTTTAATTCATTACCTATCAGCTTACTCACTTTTTCCATCCATGCTTTAGGTCATGTAAGTCTTTGATACCATACTTCTTGATCCTTTTTTCCTTGCAGTAAAATCATTCCATTTTCTCTACAGACTACCTTCATCTAGGAGTCTGACAAATTTCTCTCTATACTATACAAATGTTATTCCCATCCCCAAGGACTTCAGTAGATGACTAACTGCTCATTGGGACCTATGACTTCTCATTAACTTCAGATTTTCCTCACACTCTTGAATTCTAATGTTGTCCTCATCCTCCGCCATCTCCTCTATTCTTTGCTTACACTTCATCACCAACTTCCCATGTATATGCCTCTTTGCGAAAAGATTTTCACGTTTATAACTCCTTCTGTGCTCTGTTCCTCTTTGGCATCTAAGGCTGTTAAGCTGTACAATTTAACACTGATAAATATATGTAGACACAGTCAAGTACTGGTAGTAGTAATAGTAGTTGTGGCAATATTCTTGCATGAGTGACCAAAAAAGACTGCTGTCAAGGATAGTGACAAAAACTACAGTAAACAATTTTTGGAACACCTGATCACAAGCTGGAACAAAAATGTGATCAGCAAAGGGAAGTCAATCTTAATGCCTTCTGCAAGACTATCTGGTAGCTTCTTTAGGCATTTACACTAGACACAATTTTGTCTCCTTCTTCCAAGGAAAGATCAATGCACCCAAGATCTACATAGATCCTAATTCTCATGTTACCTTAATTTTTTACCCAGCTCCTGCTGTTCTTCAATAATAACCTGTTTTTTTTTTGCATCAATGTTCCTAAATATTGTTGCAATGAAGTTAATCTATTCTGTTCTTTAAAAATCCACTATGACTTGTCCCCAAATCATTGCCACTGCTAGTCATGACTGTCTTTCACTAGCCTTATCATGACACTTTGTTATACAACTTTAAACAAACCCTATTTTAGCTTTATATCTCTATTTATGTTCAATTACATCCCCATGCCTATCAGTGAGACTGCCGGTGTTATATTATAAATACACTGTATCTAAAAGCTTATCTTTTCAATTTTTCATTGGTTTCTCTGTGGTAGACTTTGGCCCTTGTTATCCTGAAGGGATCGCTGTAGCTTCAATAATTCAAAAATGGATTTTCCTTATGATATTACTGTTATGTTGATTTATCACAGTTATCTGTCTTTGCTTAAATGCTATCGAAACAAATTTCATTTTCTCGGTCTAGTATTTATTTCTGTGTTTTGTATCTGAATTATTTTTTATTGTATTATTTAATGTAAGTTTATTGCTCATTACTCCCAAACAGCTTTTGCTTTTTTTAATGAATTCATACATTTAGAATTGACAACTGCTTTAAACACTGAAACTATAAGTTATTCCTGGATTACTAAACTTTACTAAACAATTCTAATTTATCAGAATATTTAACAAATACTACCTGTATATTAGAGAATTTCAGATAGTAAATAAGGTCACAGTTTCTGTCATAAGCATATTACACAATGTTTTCTTTTGAAATCGCAAATGCATTTCTCATTGCAGATATTTAATGGTTATCTCATATGAATTACTTTCTTTAAAAGAATACTATTTTTATTATTTTCATAGAATTTGTTTTTAACCTTTATAATCTATTAAAAACAGCCATGTTATATTTTTTCTAGTTACCTGTGTCATCTTTGGATTGTGCATTTTTCTTTTTGCTCTTTTCTTTAGCAACCTTGTCTTTAGTCTCAATAGTTTTGGATGTATCTGGGCTTTCCTGTGCACTGTGTTTGATTTTCTTTGACTTAAGATTCAGCAAATCTGAGTATAAAACATCACTTTCATTTTTTCCTGTAATACAAAACAAAAATATAATGTAATCTAAAGTCATATAAAATATTAGTTTCTTATTTTCAAAAGCATAACCTTGACTTAAGGCATGTTGATGTATACATACAACGTAAATAAAGTAAAAATATATTTTTTTGCAATAGAAATGTCAGTTTTATAGACTTTGAATTTCTGAGACTCATACAACTAAAATATTGATGCAAATAAACAATATAAAGTTAGCACAAATCGTCATTTCCTGATGACCCACAAACACACAATTTAACATAAATATACTTAGACCTATTCAGGTCAAGATATTAACTCCATGCAATTTACAGCTTGTGGAAAAGTACTTTTCATTAAATATGTTACTCATGAGCTTAGTTGAACTAATCAGTTTAAAAGCAGAACAAGAGTGAACAGAGGGTGGGCATAGTGTGATGGTCAAATCTTAAAACACTTTTCACTTTAGCCTGCAAAACAAGAGTGAAACCATAGAGGAGAGGTGGCAGCCAATGATTTTACAAGCAATGTAATACCAGTTTCTCTAGCCGCTTCCTGCCCTTGGCAGAGCTATTGCTATACCAACCTGTAAAGAAGAACAAGCTGCTTAATAATCTATAAATAGGAACATAGAAATGTTTTTGATTCCTGTGACATGTCAGACATCTTGTTACTTAATATTATTATTATCTGCTTTTCCTCCAATATTCCAAAGATATGCAAGTTAGGTTCACAGAAAATATATTTATAAATAAATAATTAAAACAGCAGCATGGTATTATCATTTTGACTGCTTGAACATCTATTTGATTCTTAGTTGATGCTTAATGTCTTATGGAAAACAGTCACATCCTCATGTTTCCACAATACTATCACCAGTCAGGTCTCTCTATATTATGCCACTTATTTCCCTTACAACTGCAAAAGGTGCAAGGCTGAAAGCTACTGTAGATGGTTGACAAATCAAACCACATGAAAAAAACTTTAGCAACTTGTTCTCTACCTACATGTTACAAATCAGAAATAATAATTATAGCTATTACCATAATCATTTTTTCTTTTTAAGCTTATTTCTGGCACATACAGCAAAAAAGTGAATTCAAATCATTTAAAAAAAATACATCAACATTTTTAGTCTTTGATGAAAGCAGCGTTTTTGCAATTTCTAATTGCATCTTTGAAGAACTTCATTCCCTTCTGGCAGATGATTATTATAACTATTTTTTTAGCAAGGAGACAACTGTGTTCACTTTTTGTAGAATCTTAAAATAACCACCTCGGTAGTAAACAATATGTTGCATAATCAATGATTAAAGTCTCTTTTTTTTTGTTTGTTTGCTTTTGCTTTTATTTTGGGACTCCATTTTGTTTTTCCATTGGTGAACACTATGTTATAGGGGCAGTAATATTGTTAATTGTTACTATGGCCAATACATTGTTATATCATCTTGCTTTGTTTTTCACATCTATGAATTTTGCTTTGTTTTTTAGTTTTGGTATATCTTGCATCCCTCTGCTCAGGTTTACAGTCCTCACCTGGTTTTCAACAATCCATTTTCTTAATCCCTAAAACACCTTTGCTATTTCCAAGTCTGTTCCTTCATGTAAAAAGCCTCTGACCAGCAGAAGAAGCATTCTGGTAACATGTTCCCTTCTAAATAAAGTATATGTTCGTGATGGCATTTCCTGTCCTTATAGCCCAATCTTTCTTAATCCACTACACGCTCTAGCTTTCTGTTGATCACAACTGTCATAGCACTAATTGGGAAAATATACAGAATTGGGGCATACCAACAAATTAGACAATCCCTAGGATAAGACAATGATAAGTTATACCAGAAGAATTGAAACTGAAGGTAACAAATTCAGGTAAAATATAGAATTAAAGTATCTAGATCAAAGAAAGTGAATACTTCAAATATTTTTAGACTGATGAGGCACATTTCTTAAATGTTTACAGTTTTAGTTTGTTTGTTTTTAAACATAAACAACACCTTTGTAATTCTTTAAAAAACCACGCTTTAACCTTTTCAGATATAATTCATTTTTAGACTTAAATTATGATTCTTGGTATATTAAATTGGTCAGAACTTATATTTCTCTGTGGCTAAGTATTTTAAGATAATTACAAAATAGCATGTAAAAATATTTATTGCAAATTGCTCCCCTTGTAAAAAAATAACCTACAAAAAACAAATGGTATATTGTGCATATTACCGGGTGTTACTAGGGTGTGTATTTTGGTTTCTTGCAGCTGTTCCGAAAATACACATACTGCTTCTATTTAAATTTAAAAAAAATGCAGCAAGATCAGTTCAAAGTGTTGTTATTTTAAATACATCATGTCCTTTATACAACATGCTGGGTATGTGCACTTTGAAGAAGATGTACAAGTAGTTCATAACTGATTCATAAATGGAAATAAAATATTTTAACTCTAACCACAAGATGATAGATGTTATCTTACTATATTAAGCTCCTAAAACAACAAAAGCAAGAATCTGCATGAAGCTTTTTGCTAAGTTTTAGCTTTTCTGAAAATGGCCATCTAATAAGCTGCAATGTAATAGGAAAGCATTTGTGTGATAAATGTATGCAAATATTGACTGCTCAGCTTTAACTGTCTGTCAGAAAGGGATTTAATTTATTGCTTATGGTATTTGAGACTCTCTTACAAAACAGACCTTGCCAGAACAAAATAGAGATACAAAACATATAGGCAAAATATAGATATTAATGTAAAATAAACTGACTGTGATAACTGTACTATAAACAGTAACTATGTATATTAATTATTTTATTAATACACATGAAACTTATGATACTTTAATTGCTCATCTTTAGTCTACAGTTATCTGATGTGCAGCACTCCTAAACAGTTCAACAGATGACAATAAGTAAAACATAACTTACCTCCCTTTACACTTTTCTTTTTTTCATCTCCTGATTTTCCTTAAAATTGGAACAAGATAATTTAAAAGAATACATTTAGTTTAATATGGTAATACAGCACTAGATTATATATTTATAATTACTTCATTATAAAATATTTTATTTAATAATGATGATAATAGGTGGACTTGTGATTCTTTATGATCCTTAGAGTAATGTTGGTGGGAGCTTTATGCTCCTGGTAGGGCCACCCATGCCAGTAAGATTGAGGGGAAAGGGCCAGACTAAAGGTAGACCATTACCCACTCTGGCAGAGATATTAAATGTTAAAAATGATTATAACAAGAAATGGAATTCATACTGGCTCAGCCATCACCCAGAGTAAAAGGGCTGTATTGGTGAATTAGGTAGAGGCCCGTGCACAAAAATTGAGCTACAATCTCCCTTGACTACTAGTGGTAGAAAACAGCACTAAACCAAATATGCCTACTGCAATGGCCACTCCAAAGTTGTGTGTGGGCCTGACCACCAGACTCAGACTGCGATGGCTGAACCGGGGACCCTCAAACTCCTGACCACCAAAGCAAGTAAGATCTGCCAGTACATGCAATCAACTAAAGATATTATTAAGGAGTGCATCATGCTTACATATTACACAATTACAGAATTAGAAACAGATGCAACACATTACAGATACAAATTACACATAGCCTTTATATACAAATACCCAAACTTACAAATAAATGAAAGAAAAATCACAGATTAGCCTCACACATAACTTCATTCCACAAACAGAACTCAAACAAATAAAACATGATGTTTCTGCTAACTTAAAGAGACAAACAAGAAATACCAACAACTACACAGTCTCATGCGACAAACAGAAAGATAACAAATTCAACAATGCACTTCCTAGAACAGTGGACAGTACTGATAATATTACAGATGTACCCACCAAGACAATCTTCATCGAGAACTATACACTACTATACAAACTGACAGAGGACACTGAGACAACACTCATACACAGAAAAATATCCCACTCAGTGTCCCCTTTAGAAAAAAGCCACTAAACACAAAGAAACTGTCACTAACAATAAAACTCACAAATGAAAATATACTTTTACAACATAGTGACTACACACTAGCAGATGTGCATACAGTAATACAGTATATGCATCTGCAGTCACCACCATCACCCATATTGGAATGAAAAAATAAAATAGAAAAAACATAACAACATTACAGATGATAGAAACCTGCAAGGGAACATCAACTAGAAACACAGACTAAGGACATTAGACATGACTTTAGGGCAATTAACACAGTACAAAAAGAACAACATGTCAGGAAAACTGCAAAGAAACTTCCATCAAATATTTAGGAGAATAAAAATAAGCATGAAACATAATAAACACATAGATAACACTTAAATAAAAACTAGGCCAAAATGATATAAAACAAGCCAACTGACAGTTCCAAAAAAATGAAAAGCTATTCTACAGACACATACTGAATAACAAATTAACAGAAACCAATGGTCCACCAAAACAGGAAAACTAGCTCTTCCCTCTTGTCTAATGCGGTTCAGCATAATAGCGCAGCAGCTTGGATCAAGGAGGAGCAACAAAAGATGGAAAATATAATGCAGATGTACTGCAAGCAGTTCACCTTAACAGATCTCATGGAAATTATAAAGAAAACACACAACTGGAAGGCACTGGGCTTAGATGCAGTTCACAATTTCTGGAATAAGAGTTCACCACTCTGCACTTCGTAGTTGCAGACAAAATGACATACATATGATATATCCCACAAGAGACACCTCAGTTTTTAACAGAGGGCATCAGTTACATGAAATCCAAGTCAAAAGACACCACAGATCTCAAAAACTACAGACCTATAGATATTTACCGCATGCATAACAAACAAAATATACACACACACACACATGACAGATAATGATATACTTACAGAACAAGTAAAAGACTGCTGATGGCAACACATGGGTTGTAAGGAACAGCTTTTAATTGACCATGATATTCCAGCAGGCATACAAAAATACAGAAACCTACACAAAGGATTCATTGAATACATAAAAGTATTCAACAGTGCCCTACTCACATGGCTGGTACAAATATAACCAATATAAAATACACCTTGTAGTCATGCACTGCCTACAAACACTAATGGGACACCAGAGAACAACACTCTATGTATGTATCAACAACACTTCAACACACACAGGCTCATCTTCCAGGAAGGTTTTGTCTCACTCTCAATCCATTATCAAACAGATTGAGCAAGACACAATATAGTTAGAAAATTCAAAAACCAACACCAGCAATACATCTTGTCACATCTTTTCAGTATGGATGACAAAGATATAAACAGAAACAAAAGTTACTAGAAACAGTTAAAATGTTTTCACAAGACATACGCATGGAGATTGGATTGGAAAATGTAAAGCAATTAATGCAGAGAAGGGAATCCTTAGAGACAATGGGTTTATCCTCGATAATGGCATCTAAACGTATACCACGTAAACAAATCAAATATACTCTTACACAAAAATTTACATCATGTGTTTCAAAAATACTAAAAACACACCTATGTGCACACTACACAATTAAAGTTATTAATACATACACCACACCAATGCTCACGTATTCCTTTGACGTTATACATTGGTCACAAATAGACTTACAACAGCTCCAAATGAAAACACAAGCACCCCAAAGCAGCCATACAACAACTCACTCTTCCATTTGGTGAGACAGGAAGGGGTCTCATAGACATAATTCATTTACACAACATGCACATTAATGATTTAAAAAAAATTCTTCTGCACAAAACAGCATTAGACTATGCAGACACAAACTAGTCGCCATTTAACCTCCATACCACAGCCAACATCACAGAGGACATAAAACCCACACAACTTAATAAACATTGCATGCTAGACATTCTCATGAACTTGATCAGCCTTGTGTAGATAAGATTGCATCAAATGGCTGACTAAGCAGCTGTGACATGTTTAAGAAGGCAGAAGGGTTTATATTAGCCATAAAATATCAATTTATAAACATGAGAAACTACAGAAAATATATTCTTAAGGATGATAACAATACAGACAGCATATGAAGATGCAACTACAAGGAACAAGAAACAATCTAACACATTACATCAGGGTGTAAAATACTGACACGGACAGACATTGTGAACAGACACATGGGCACTGCAACACAAACAAGTAGCCACATACAAATATCATAAGTACATCCGCACCACAGTACTAGAAAATGAGGAGAAAGCTCAGATGTATGCAGGTGGATGAGCCTATAGTGTCCTGGATAATGGACTATCTGTCTGTGAGTCTGCACTTTGTGAGACTCAAGAACTGTGTTTCTGATACAGAAATGAGCAACACTGGAGCACCACAAGGAACAGTCCTGTCTCCTTTGTTCTTCACCCTGTGCACCTTGGACTATAAATATAATACCAATTCATGTCACTTGCAGAAATTCTCAGATGACTCTGCATTTATGCATTGTATTCATAAGGGGGATGAGACAGAGAAGAGTAGTCAGATGCACAACTTTGTTTCTTGGTGCAAAGAGAATTATCTACATCTTAACATCAGCAAAACCAAGGAACTTGTTAATGACTTTCGCCACACCAAACACCCTCTATGTCCAGTCACTATTCAAGAGGGGATGTAGAGGTGGTTCTCTCCTACAAGTACTCGGGGGTCCACATTAATGACAGGTTGGACTGGTATGGGAACACAGAGGAACTATATAATAAAGGGCAGAGCAGGTTCTTCTTCCTTAAGAGACCGTACTCCTTTAATGTGGGGAGTGACATCCTTCACATTTTTCATAACTCTGTAATGGCCAGTGCAATTTTCTATACTGTTGTGTGTTGAGCTGGTAACATCACTTCAAGTGAGGCCCACCAAATCAATAAGCTAATTAAAAGGGCAGGCTCAGTTATGTGCCACATTCTGGACCAACTGGACGTAGAAGCAAAGGAGAGAATTAAAAAAAAACCCGAGTGCCATTATGAACAACGCTACATATCCACTCTCTGAAACACTAACACTGAGGGCTTTCGGCCAAACAATTACCGTACTCAGCTGAAATGTGTCAAGAAATGCAACTGGGGCTCCTTTTTACCAACAGCAGCACGTCTGCACAATGACTAAACTATGACTGTGACAAGGCAAATTTCCCCCAGTGACAAATAAAGTTCTATGCGCATAAATACAAATACAGAAAGCAGACAGTTTAAATACATGTCACATAGCGAGACATGTAACACAAATTCAATCTTCTAAAACATACACGTATAGAGTACACATCACATAAAACTACTCTGTGTCTTGACCTAAATCCAATATAGGCAGAATCCAAGAATGTATTTTTAATAATAATAATAATAATAATAATAACGATACATTAATCCATAAGGATATAAGCTGGTTGTTTATTTTGAAAGGATGCAGTAATAAAGAAAAATTTCAGGTATTTAGAATTAAGTCTTTCCAAATTTTTAACAACAATTACATTATGGTAACAAACAGTTCTTTCTACAAACTGGATTATTCATATAATGTGTATAAGAAAATCTTAGAAATAGGTTTTCACTCTGAGGTTATATTCTTGATCCCTCAGTTCTTGTAATATCTTCTACTCTCTCATTCAACTATGATTTGTGTTGGACCTTCTGAATAATTTTATTCTCCTCTGTGTATTCACTCAAAAGAGTTTCTTAAACTAGTCTCAAATCTTATGCCTTTTTCAGCAGATTCATATTAGCATGTACATCTCACAAAGTGCAGGTAAGTCATAATGATCATTCAGCCTATAATATTAAATGTTTTGTTATATGCCGAATGTGCTTAGCCAAAACAAGGCACTTGGAAATGATTTATAGATTGAGTGATGGATTGTGCTACAACTTTACTAGAAAAAACATACCATTACCAAAGTCACTTAATCCAGTTCAGGGTTGTAACAATCTGCAGCCTATCCTGACAAACTAGGCATAAAACAGGAAACAGCCGTTGGCAGGCTGACACTCCGTAGTAGGGTCTGTCCCCTCACATACGGGCCAATTTAGAGTCACGGATTAACCTAATCTACACATTGTACTGCCTCTGGGTGAAAAATGAGGCAGGCAGAAGAACAGCACAGTGGAACAAGAGAAGAAGTCTTTATTAAAAAAAAAACAGAGTGGGGGCAAAAACCACCACAACCAATACATAAATCAAAACTCAATGTCAAAAAATCCAGTAACCAGAGTGTCAAAAACAAGAGAAAACGTTTTTTTAAAAGGTATCTAAAAACTTTGACTGTCGTAATATAATATATTTTACTGTGGTTTGTTATGTTTGTTCATGAGTTTCACGAAAAAGACAATAAAGTAAAATAAGTCCAAATGCACACCAAAAGTAGAAAATGTATGTGTCACATCCTCAATAAAAAATTAACTAGTCCAAAAGAAGTATCTTTTGAATCCAGGAAAAAATAACAAAATTTAGCATTTATAATACATATCTTTGAGGATGTGGGAGAAAAATTGGAGTCCTTTAAGGAAACCCTTTGCAGACATGGGGTAGAAAATAAAAATGCAACACTCTGAATGACTGAGTGTGGGATTAGAATCTAAAACATACTGGATCCATGAAGGAGCAGTGTTAGCTATTGTGCTACTATGGTCCCCAGTGCAAAGAATGATTACCATATAAATATTCATTCAATGAATGTCTGAACTTTTTACATACTTTAAGGACGTCATGAGTTGGTCCCTAACCCAGCAGTACTAAATATGAGGCAGGAGCCAGTTCTTGATCTTGCACCCGTCTGTGGTGAGAGACCTTTGGCTTTGCCACTTCATTTGCCTGGGATTTTGCCCCAGGCTCCTCTTATCAATATCTGCTCCTATGCACAATTAATCAGATAGAAGTCATATGATATAAGAGGTAAGAGAAATAAAAATGGATCTTAAATTAAAATCAGTCCAAAACTTACACATAGTGTAGGACTTGTGAGTTACAGTATATTAAGCATTACACTGTATAGTAATATATTTAATACATGTACTGCAGTTTATGCTTTCTTACCAAATAATTTTTTTTTAGTACTCTTTTCTTCTTTGGTCTTTTCAGAAGTATTGACATCTGAATAGACGTCATCAACATGATCTAATTTGGGAAAAAAATAAACAGTACATTAATAAATAAAGGTAAAATAAAATTAAAAATCATCAGTAGATATATTTTTATTTCTATCATATATAAAAATATTATAGACTAATGTCAGCATTTAATATTACCGAAATAAACCACAATGCAGAAGACTACATAACAAAAACCTAGTGATAATACAGATAGAATGGCTGCACTTAGGGGTGTATTGACATATGCAAAATAAAAGAGGAGCCAACTGGAGAACTTTGTTGGTGCAGAAAGAATTGTCTGAAAGTAAATGTCAGCAAAAACAAGGAACTGGTTATTGACTTTCACCAAACAAAAGAGACTTTATGTCAGGTCAGTATTCAGAGAGTGAATATAGAGGTGGTCCACTACTACAAGTACTTGAAGGTCCACATCAATGACAGGTTGGGCTGTTCTCATAACACAGAGGAACTACATAAGAGAGAGTAGAGCAGGCTCTTCCTCCTTAGGAGATTACTTTTCTATAATGTGAGAAGTGATATCCTCAACATCTTCTTCAATCGTGAAATGGCCAGTGCAGTCTCCTACACTGTGGTGTGCGGGGCTGGTAGCATCACTTCAAGAGAAGCCCACCGAATTAACAAGCTAATTGAAAGGGCATGCTCAGTTAAGGGACACACTCTGGACCTCCTGGAGGTAATAGTATGTTAAAAAAAAAACGGAATGCCATTGTGAAAAATGCTGCACAACCCCTTTCTGACACCCTGACACTGATGACTTTCAGCGAACAAATCATTCAGCAGAAGTGTGTGGAGAAATGCTACTGGGGTTCCTTTATACCAATGGCAATATGTATGTGTAATGCCTCACTGTGACTGTGACAGTCAACTGAGAAGCTCCTTTTTTTTCTTTTTAGTCATTCTGGTGTGTGTTCCAACCATAGTGTGTGACAGTATATATATATATTTATTTATCTATGAATGTATGCATGTATTTACTTATTTATTTAAAGAGTTTCTATAAAAAGCCGAATTTCCCTCTAGGGACAAATAAAGTTCTATGTAGTGTTTTGCTTCAGCAGTTTACCGAGTGATTCTACAAATTCTAACTTTAAATTTCATACAAGAAGTGAAATGAAGGGATGTTTATAGATATAGAATGGAAGAAAGGATAACTGAATAATGTAAAATAAGTTATTTTTTTCTTTGCTTAACATTTCTCTACTCTAACCATAAACTGAAACAAGTAATTTTACTAAATAAAACTTTTAAATCAAAAGCAAAAATATGCATGAAGCTTTTTACTAAGTCTTAGACTTTGTGAAAAATGGGTCATTTTTATGTTGGATTATAAACCAAGTATTTTTCTGCTAACACGGACAAGTATTTAATACTCTAATACTGCATGTCAATGAGAGAGAACACATTATTATTTTATCAAAATGCTGCCTGAGTCTCTCTTGAAAATGAAAATTAGACACAGATCCTCACCATGTAGAGAAAGCTTAACTATTAGTGCCATATATACAAAGTATGATAGTTGTACTATAAACCATATGCTATACTTTGGATCTCCAGAAGGCTTTGTTCTCATGGCATATTATTGCATGAGTGTTTTGTATAAGCAGTTTAATAATGAATTAGTAAATCCATCCATTTTCCAACCCGCTGAATCCGAACACAGGGTCACGGGGGTCTGCTGGAGCCAATCCCAGCCAACACAGGGCCCAAGGCAGGAACCAATCCCAGGCAGGGTGCCAACCCACCGCAGGACACACACCCACACTAGGGCCAATTTAGAATCGCCAATCCACCTAACCTGCATGTCTTTGGACTGTGGAAGGAAACCGGAGCACCCGGAGGAAACCCACACAGACACAGGGAGAACATGCAAACTCCACACAGGGAGGACCCAGGAAGCGAACCCAGGTCTCCCAACTGCAAGGCAGCAGTGCTACCCACTGCGCCACCGTGCCACCCTAGTAAAAATTATTTTATGGTTTATTTTAAAGTGTGCCACATTGCCATTTTGTAGTCTCAGTATTTCGTGGTTGTGTTACTAACATGCACAGCCCCTGTTGATAGGGGCTACCACCCAGAAGGCATTACATGTCACATGACAGATACTCCATTTTATAACGCCTTGTGACATTCATTGCAGTGTCTGACATTACAAATCCAACAGTCAACTTCAGCATGATCACAGTGGAGTGAACACCTTTGGATTTTTAATTCACCTCAATACTCGTTTCAGTTTCTATAACAGTCTTCTGCTAAAATTATTATAACAGCTCGCCTTCAGGTTAAAGTATGGTTTTGATTCAAGAATTTTGCATAAGCTTGCCATCAGGTAACTGAACAGTTTTGTATCTGGGCATTTGTAGCAGTACACCTTCCGGTTGTAGACTACAGATTTATCCTTCAAACTACTTCAGTCTGGTGTTAATATTTTGTATCTTCTGGTTCACGACTCATGCCATTCCACTTCTCAACTGCTTTTTAATATTAGCCTTAATTTTGGTAATAACACATCTTCTAATTGACGTCTTTTGGCAAGGGAGTAAGGGTATAAGTCCTGCAATACAGTGATGTGGAATCCTTATTGTTTTTAAAAAAATAAATAAATATGTATTATATTTACTTCAGGGCAGCACGTGGAGCAGTGGGTAGCGCTGCTGCCTCGCAGTAAGGAGACCTGGGTTCACTTCACGGGTCCTCCCTGCATGGAGATTGCATGTTCTCCCCATGTCTGCGTGGGTTTCTTCCCACAGTCCAAGGACATGCAGGTTAGATGCATTGGTGATCCTAAATTGTCCCTAGTGTGTGCTTGATGTGTGTGTGTGTGTGTGTGTGTATATGCGCTGGCACCCTGCCCGGGTTTGTTTCCTGCCTTGTGCCCTGTGTTGGCTGGGATTGGCTCCAGCAGACCCCCGTGACCCTGTAGTTAGGATATAATGGGTGGATGGATGGATTTACTTCAAGTTTAAACATATGAAGTTTTCTGATTCTTTGATAGCTGATACACAGAATATTGCCAAAAAGTGTAGCAGATGACAATGGGCAACACTAACTTACCTGTCTTTATGCTTTTCTTTTTTTCTTCTTTTGATTTTCCTTTAAATTAAAACAAATTAAATTTATACATTAACTTAGCTAAATATGACAATACAGGACCAAGTTATATTTTTACACTTATTTTTATAATAATATCCATTTATACCAATAATAACTATTAAAACCTCCACCAATTTGCACCAAAACTAGCATTCCTAAAACTTTAAGGGTATACATATTGAGCTCTGCTAATCAAGTCATGACATAAGTAATTGTGAAGGACTCAGCTTTCATTTATGTAAAAAAAATTGTTTATTGGTAGTTTAGTTAAGTAACAAGCACTGTACACTTCTTTCCTGAACAGATCAATGCATATGAACAACAAATGTATGGAGGACTAGCTGTCACCTACACTATGAAGTTCCAATGTATTGTCTCAAAAGAGCACAGACAAGAAAGACTGCAGCATGTAGGAAAACAATGATGATTCAACTTTAATGATTAGTGTCATCTCTATTTGGGACAGAGTAGTGAGCTCTTCCAGTGACCACTGTCAAAAGATACACATCACCAAGGGCAATTATAGAATGTAACAGTAGATCTAAGTTGTTAATCATTGTGGTCACCATGATTGTCCAACAGAATATCCACAGGGAGATCAGTCCTGCTGCTATTGCTTTCTTGAGCACCAGTGAAACAGCACAAATATTTAAAACCCAACTGCTGTTACCAGTGAGAGTCCATTAAATGTGACAGCTACTGTGTTGTCTGTCAGGTCCCAGTCTATATTTAGTCAAACTTATATGGGTCATTTTTGAAAGGCACTTAGATTCTAAGCCTCATTCACCCACATCTATGGCTCACCTGACCAACTTGCTGAGAACAACTTCTTACGATAAAGTAAGTACTGTACAGTTTCAATAACTTCATTTTACACCACGTTCAAGCATACTGTAAGAACCACATGTTAGTTATATTAAATTGATGGAAATTAAAATGGTTGCCTATATATTACTGCATAGTCATTGAAAGGTTCTATTATTCAGTAACCCCTACAAGCTAAATTGTAAATGGAATATTCTAATTATTTTTGTCATTCAAACTAGACAGTATAAGTCAGTCTATCATCCGCCTTGCATTTGGTAATCATGGAGGGCAAACAGTTTCAAACCATACATCATAGAAAAGTAACACAACTTTTAAGTATAGAAAGTAACTGAAGTTTAACAATGGAAAGCTAAGATTGTAATGAAACAGAGAAGAACCCTTTTTCCATTTTCGACTTTTATTCTGCTTGTATAATTTTTTTTTTAATTTTTGCGATTTGTTCTTTTTAAAATTTTCACTAAACTTTTTTAAAACAAACTTTATTGGACCATGGAATTTCTTTTGTTATGCATTTGACTCATGCTGGATTCTACCTTACAAACTCTAGAGCTACTTGATTTTAGGAACCTGGAAAAGATGCAGCTACACATACTATTCAGCTAATTGCAGAAATTGTACTTTTTTGCTAATAGTTTAAATGCTTCTCTCAGAGTTTTATATATGTAATCATTTATTTCATATACAAGCACCATGGGTAAAACAAGCACATTTAATTTTGTCCTTGTTACTTCTGATATGTCCTAAGAGCCAGTTTTGGTAACCGAGGGTCGGAATGCCAGGGCTCCCGCCTTCGGCCACCACCCATATCACATTACACCTGACCCCTATGGCCTCTCTTGCAGGTGGTGGGCCCACAAGAGAGCGGAACCCAATTTAAATCCATGTGGGGTCTCAGGATCGAGTTAGTCTGGATCTTCACCTCAGACCTGTTTGCCTTGGGAAACCCTACTGACAACATAGCTCCAAGGATCACTAGACCGCGCAAGCCCTTCTGCCACGGCAAGGCCTCGATGTCTTGGACACTCAGGTGAAGAAAGGGGCTGAGCTGTCAACTGATCACCACCGGATGGTAAGTTGAATAAAATGTGGGAGAGGCTGCCGGACAGACCAGGCAGACTCAAACACATAGTGAGGGTCTGCTGGGAACATCTGGCAGAGGAACTGGTCAGAAAGATCTTTAACTGCCACCTCCGGCAGAACTTCAATCTCATTCTGAGGGAGGCAAAGGACATTGAGTCTGAATGGGCCATGTTCCAACCCTCCATTGTCGAAGCAGCAGAACGGAGCTGTGACCGCAAGATTGTCAGCAACCTCTCGTGGCGGCAATCCACAAACCCAATGGTGGACACCTAAGGTTCAAGAGGCCATCAAGTTGAAGAAAGAGTCCTATCGGGTCTGGTTGACCAGTGGGACTCCAGAGGCAGCTGAGGGGTACCAGCAGGCCAAGCGTGTGGCGGCATCGCCTGTTGCAGAGGCAAAAACTCGGGCATGGGAGGAGTTTGGGGAAGCCATGGAAAACGACTTTAGGTCAGCATCAAGAAGATTCTGGCAAACCGCCAAGCGCCTCGGGAGGGGAAAGCGGTGCTCCACCAACACTGTGTACAGTGGAGATGGGGTCCTGCTGACTTTAATTGCAGATGTTATTGACTGGTGGAAGGAATACTTCGAGGATCTTCTCAATCCCACCAGCATGTCTTCCTTAGAGGAAGCAGAGCTGGAGGACTCCAGGGGGTGCCCATCTATATCAGGGGCTGAGGTCACCGAGGTAGTTTAAAAGCTCCAAGGTGGTGGGGCCCCTGGGGTGGATGAGGTCCACCCTGGGTTCCTCAAGGCCATTCAGTCCCTGTACAGGAGGAGTAGGAGCTTGGTCCACATTGCTGGTAATAAGTCGAATTCATTTTCTGTTGAGGTTGGACTCCGCCAGGGCTGCCCTTTGTCACCAATTCTGTTCATAAGTTTTATGGACAGAATTTCTAAGCGCAGCCAAGGAGCTGAGGGGGTCTGGTTCAGTGACCTCAGAATCTCGTCTCTGGTATTTGTGGATGACGTGGTTCTGTTGGCTTCATCGGACAGTGACCTCCAGCTCTCACTAAAGCGGTTTGCAGCCAAGTGTGAAGCGGCGGGGATGAGAGTCAGCACTTCTAAATCCGAGGCCATGGTTCTCTGCCGGAAAAGGGTGGAATGCTCTCTTCAGGTTGGGAACACATTACTGCCTCAAGTGGAGGAATTCAAGTATCTCGGGGTCTTGTTCAAGAGTGAGGGAAGAATGGAGCGGGAGGTTGACAGATGGATTGGTACAGTATCTGCAGTAATGCGGGCTCTGCAACAGTCCGTCGTGGTGAAGAGAGAGCTGAGCCAAAAGGCGAGGCTGACGATTTGCCAGTTGATCTACGTTCCTACCCTCACCTATGGCCATGAGCTTTGGGTAGTAACCGAAAGAGCAAGATCATGGATACAAGCGGCCGAAATGGGTTGCTGGACTTTCGCTTAGATATAGGGTGAGGAGTTCAGTTATCCGGGAGAGACTCGGAGTAGAGTCGCTGCTCCTCCGCATTGAGAGGAGTCAGTTGAGGTGGTTCGAGTATCTGGTCAGGATGTCCCCTGGACGCCTCCCTAGAGGGGTGTTCCGGACATGTCCCACTGGGAGAAGGCCACGGTGCAGACCCAGGACACGCTGGAGGGATTATATCTACTGGCTGGCCTGGGAACGCCTTGGGGTCCCCCCAGAGGAGCTGGAGGAGGTGGCTGGGGAGAGGTAGGTCTGGGCTTCCCTGATTAGGCTGCTGCCCCCGCAACCCGACTTCAGATAAGCGGTGGACAATGGATGGATTGATGGATGGACTCCTGATATGTATGTTAACAACTGCTTTATCATCTCTGTGATTTTCATCAACTTACGTGTTACAGTATAATTTCAATTTGGAAAAAAAAACAGTACTTTATGCATACTACCACTCCTCACATATTGTTACTGAGCTGTCTTTGTGTCAAACAGTAAACCTATGGGAAAGAAACACAGCTGCCCCCTCAGAAGCTCCATCTTAAACAGTATTTCAGTGTGAAACAAACACACTGTTACCCACCCCCTTTGTGGGATCAGCTGCAGGCTTGCAGGCTTACTGCACAACATGCTTCTTGCACAACGTTTAGAGCATTTAAAAGACAGAGCCCTGGCCAACCTAACAGCTCACTCTCCTGTCCTCTCTCCCTCAGACTGTCTGCTCCAGTCACTGCTACCGAACCGTTGATGAGGAGAACTTTGTGTTCTTTTGACTTGGAGAGGGGAGCTGGACCACCACGTTTGACAGCTGAAACGTGTGTGACTTTCTGCTGTTGACAAACCCCTTCTGAATAAGGTCTTGTGTTTGTACCTGCCAATTCGGCAAGAAAGATTTTGTACCTTGGAAACCTGATCCCTTTTCTAGTCTCCTGTCCAACTTTGTGACCCAAGCATGACAATATTCAACACTTAAAAAGTTCTATTACCTAATAAAGGTTAATCTTATACTATTCAGTTTACTAATTGATCCTTTATCCGTGGATAAGTAACAATGTCCTCATGGATTTCTTCTTTAAAATTGTTTAATTGAATGAAATGGAACAAGAACTGATCCCAGTAGCATTGCTTGCAGGTTAGTTTATAACCAGAGATGAGACATCAGCTCATTACAAGCTGGTTCAGCAAGATGCATAAAAGCTTAATTACAAAGTGGAAAAATGGTGCAGTGGTTTCATTGGTGTCTTATTCCATATATATCCCTCCAAAGATGTCTTACATATATTCACCTAAATGAATCACAAGAGGTTTATTGCCAAGTGTCTAAATGCCACGTTAGTTTGTTACTATAAAGTCAATTCAATCTTAACTCAAAACTGAAATAAATCCAAAACTCATAGCTGTTTAATATCTAAGAATAAATTAATCACAAGAAAAATGTTTTAATCAAAAGCACAGACAGGTTCTCAAAATGACGATCCAATTATGGATGGCAAAGAAACACACAACTCTGACTTTATATCCCTTAGAAACAGCAACGTCACGTACCACATACTTCTGGCTAAATTTCCAAAGCAATGAAGAAGCAACCACACCACAAAATGGCAGCGTGCTTTCCAGGTTATCAGTTGGCTGGTTGATTATATATTTTGGGAAAATAAACTATTCAAAAGCACACACAGATTCTTACAACAATGATCCTATTTTGGATGGCCAGGAAATTATTCAGAAATTTAGAATTTCGGGTTTTTAGAATCAAGTCTTTTCAAGTGTTCAAAAGCAGTAATAATATAATATGAACAAACACTTTTTAACAAACAGGGTTATACACTAGATGTGTATAAGAATGTCACACACATCATTTTTCACTCCATTGTAATTCCTCAATTCTTGTAATGTATTCTACTCTCAAATTCAGTTGATAGCTGTGATTGGTGTTTGACCTTTTGAATAAGTTTCATGTCACAAATGTATTCACTTGTGTTATAAAGTTTCCCACAAAAACACTACAAAAACGGTGTAGGCATCGAAATATCTTAAGCAAGACCAATACTCTTCTGGTCTGGAACCAAAAAGAAGGTTTTGCCCCAGGCAGCCAACAAATCACAAAATTCTTATTATTGCCCATCAAAGAAGAGGATTGCCTTAAACCCCTTGACAAAAATTATACTTAGTTATTTAAAATTTCTGTTAAAAATCAAAGAGATGAACATAAAAGTAAAGCAGGAAACAAAGCACAATGAATTATAAAAGGGTTTGTCTGAAGAGCCAATACAAAGCAAACAGATATAGTCTACAATGCAAAGTCAAAATCATAAACAGTGCCCACATTCATAAACCAAAAAATTCAAACAATAGTCACTTATGATAAAAATTCCACAAGCCACAATGCTGTTCTGGAGGACCTGACTCTCTGCCTCAAATAAACAGAGGGCAGTTCTCCATCCGAACAACTTTAAGGGGACAGGGCGCATAACTGAACAGAAATGCAGTAACACAAAAATAAACATAATATGTACTATTAAATAATCAATAAAGCTTTCAAAATGTTACACATAAGAGGAGCAAACATATTTCCAATAACAAAATATTCAATGCAATACAAAATGAACAACAAAAATCTTAAATAAAAGAAAAATCAGTGACAAAGCCCTGGCTAAACCATGAAGTTCTTGAACTAGTCCCAAATTTCTCTAAGTCATTTACTTATCAGATTCATCTTACACTGCATCTCAGTCACCTTTTACAATGTGCAGGCACATCATAATTATTACAGTATTTAGTTTTTGATATTGAACTTTTGGTATAGAACTGGGCCACAAATTAGTCACCTTAAATTGAATTAAAGTTTGTCTGACCAAAGGTCTTATAACTTTTCTATAGAAAAAATAACATCAAGGTTATTTAGTCCAGTTCGGGGTTGCTAAAATCTGCAGCCTATCCCAACAACGTTAGGAATAAAACAGGAAACAGCTCTCGTCAGGCTGCCAGTCTATAGTATAGTCTGTCTTCTTATATATGGGCCATTTTAAAGTCATGAATTAACCTAATCAACACATTGTACTGCCTCTGGATGAATGATAAGGCAGGCAGAAGGAGAGTACAGTGGAACAGTAGAAGAAAAAACAAAGTGGGAAGTGGGGTACAAAAATGACCATAACCAATACATAAATTAAAACTCAATGTTAAAAAATCCAGTAACCAGATTGTCAAAACTAGAAACATTGCAAAAACTTTTTCTTTAAAGGTATCCAAAAACTTGTACTGTCATAATAGATGTACTTTACTGTGATTTGTTATGTTTGTTCATAATTTTCACAAAAAGACAATATGTAAAATAAGTCCAAATACACACCAAGACATGGCATAGAAAATACAAATGCAACACTGTGAATGACTAAGTGTAGGATTAGAACCCAGAATGCTGGATCAATGAAGAAGCAATGTTAATCACTGTGCTGTTGTGCACCCCAATGCAAAGAATGATTACCATATAAATAAATATTCAATCATTCCTTCATTCATTGAATTCCTATGCTTTTTACATACTTTAAGTCCATCAAGAGTTGGTCCCTACCCTGGCAGTACTAAGTACGAAGCAGGAGCCAGTCCTTCATCATGCACCAGTCTGTGGTGAATGAGCTTTGACTTAGCCACTCCATTTGCCTGAAATTTTGCCACTGGCTCCTCTTATCAATAATTGCTACTATGCACTATTAATCAGATAGCTGTCATATGATAAAAGAGGTAAGAGAAATATAAACAGAACTTGAATTAAAATCATATTACTCCAGAAATTACACATAGTGTATGGCTTGTGAGTTACAGTTATTAAGTTATTAAGCATTACACTGTATAGTAATATATTTAAATAGATGTGATCCTAATTATGCTTTCTTACCAAAAAAATTTTTTTTAGTACTTTTTCCTTCTTCTGTCTTTTCAGAAGTATTGATACCTGAATATAAAACACCAACTTGATCTAATTTGGGAAAAAAAATAAACAGTACATTAGTAAAAAAGGTAAAATTGAAAAAAAAACATCAGTAATAAGTATATTTTTCTTTCATACATCAAAAAAGTTTCTAGACATTTGTCAGCTTTCATTATTATTGAAATAAATCACAATCCAGTGGACCACAATATAAAAACTTGATAAAGTGATCATATGGATAAGATGGCTGTACTTATGGTGTGTATTGATAAGGGGGGTGAGACAGAGTTGAGGAGTCAGCTGGAAAACTTGGTTTCTTGGTGCAGAAAGAATTGTGTGCAAGTAAACATCAGCAAAACCAAAGAAGTGGTATTTGACTTTTTCTTCACCAGACTCTATGTCCAGTCACTATTCAGGGAGTGGATGTAGAGGGAGTGCACTTCTACAGCTACTTTGGGGTCCACATCAATGACAGGTTGAACTGGTCATGGAATACAGAGGAACCATATAAGTAAGGGCAGAGCAGGCTCTTCTTCCTTAGGAGACTGTGTTCCTGTAATGTAAGAAGGGACATCCTTTGCATTGTCTACAACTCTGTGATGCCCAGTACCATTTTCTACACTGTGGTGTTCTGGGCTGGAAACATCACTTCAGGAGAGGCCCACCAAAATAACAAGGTAGCTAAAAGGACAGGCTGTTATGGGACACACTCTGGACCTTCTGGAGGTAATAGTGAAGGAAAGAATTAAAACAAAACTGAGTGCCATTATGAACCATGCTACACATCCTCTCTTTGACGCAGTAACAATGAGGACTTTTAGCCAACAAATCATTCAACAGAAGTGTATCATGAAACACTACTGGGGCTCCTTTATACCAAGGGCAATATGCCTGCATAATGCCTCACTAGGACTGTCACAGCCAAGTCAAAAGTTTTCTTTTCTTTCTTTTTAGTCATTCTGGTGTGTGTTCCAACCATAGTGTGTGTGACTATATATATTTATGTATCTATCTATGCATGCATGTATGTATTTATTTATTTAAAAAGATTCTATAAAAAGGCAAATTTCCCTCTGGGTACAAATAAAGTTCTATGTAGTGTTTTACTTCAGCAGTTTATCGAGTGATTCTACAAATTCTAATTTTAAATTTTATATGAGAAGTTAAATGGAGAGTTTTTATAGATATGGAATGGAAGAAAGGATGACTGAATTATTTTTGTCTGTGCTTAACATCATTCTACTCTAACCATAAACTGAAACATGTCATTTGCTAAATACAACTTTTTAAATAAAACAAAAGCAAAAATGTGCATGAAGCTTTTTACTAAGTCTCAGACTTTCTGAAAAATAGGTCATTTTTATGTTATACCATAAACCAAGTATTTGTCTGTTAAGTGTGGACAAGTATTTAATACTTGGCTTTTACTGCATGTCAATGAGAGAGAACACTGCCTGAGTCTGTCTTGAAAATGAAAATTAGACACATTCTCTCCATGTAGAGAAAACTTAAATGTTAGTGTCAAATATACAAACTATGATAGTTGTACTTTAAACCATGTGGTGCAGCAGTCTCGTATGTAATTGGAAAGATTTGGTCAGGTTAGTTAATTCTTTTTGCTTCTGATCATTTTTTTCTGCTGCTTCACTTTTGATCTTTAGGGCCAGGATATACTTAATGCTACAAGATGCATTTGCTTGTGGACGCTGCTGCTATATAGGCAGTTTACTTGTGTGCATACTTTATGTAAGTTTGGAGGATTTCACCAGGTGGCAGTGTGAGACATCATCATGGTGCGAAAACAAAATCCAGTTTCTCTGTGTTATAAGTTGAGGGAAGAACGATATTGAAGATTAAAACTCTTTGTATTCTGATGCTGTTGTGAAGGTGCAAAAAAGACAGCAATAGCGACACAGAAGATTGCATGCGAGACCTTTACATGTATTATTACGATGGGGAATATGCAACACTTGTATGGCCTATGCGAGAAATGGATGAACAAAAGCACCACGTATACTTTTCTATGTCGGCATCTAAGTTTCATGATTTGCATCACCTCATTGAACCATTCATCATACATTGATGCACGCAGATTGATCCTGTTGGAGCTGCAATGCAGATTTCCATCACATTGCGAGACACAGCTGAATCCTTACTTCTTTTCTCAGAGAATTTCCGTTTTGCGCGGATGTATCTGCCTTGAATTTGCTTCCATTTTGTCTTGCACATTTCTATTTTCACTTTCAAAGAGATGGTGATTTGATGCCAGCTGTTCTGACAAGCATGTCTGTCACTATGGAGATTTTGATAGTAAGCAGCTTTGCTGACATTATGTACTAAAACCTGAACACACACAGCACTCAAGTTTTTGCTGGCATTGTAACTCACACAAGCTTTGTGTTAATTTCTGACAACGTGCTCATACGTTGCGACAAAAGATGGCTGGGAATGTGTTACAGCCATGATGCCTGCACAGAAGCGTTCTGAGCGTCAAGTATAAAATGGGCCCCAGAATGCATTATATGTCACATGACAGATACTCCACTTTATAATGCCTTGTGACATTCATTGCAGTGTCTGACATTACAAATCCAACAGTCAACTTCAGTAAGAACCCTGTGGGGTGAACACCCTTTGATTTTTGATTTACAGCAATACTCATTTCAATTTCTGTAATAATCTTCTGCTTAGATTATTGAGTCAGCTCATCTTCAGGTCATAGTACAGTTTCAATTTAAGAATATTGTGGCAGTCTGCCTACACGTCATTGAACAGTTTTGAGCCTAGGCATTTGTAACAGTACACCTTCTGGTTGTAGACTTCTGATAATTCTTGTTTGGCGTTAACATATCATTTTTAACTACAGCATGGCTCCTCTTGCTTACATTGCTTACAGATTGCTTACTTATCTATGAAACAATTTCAGTCTTGTGTTAATATTTTGTGTATTCTGGTTCATGACTCATAGCATTCCACTTCTCGGCTGCTTTTTAATATGGGCCTTAACTTTGGTAACAACACATCTAGTTAGCAACTTTTGGTAAGGGAGTGTGGGAGTAAGTAAGTCACTGTTATGGAATCCTTATTCTTATTTGTCATGTAAAAAATAAATATGTATTGTATTAATTTCAACTTCAACTTTTAGATTAAACATATGAAGTTTTCTAAGTCTTTGACAGCTGAAAAACAGAATATAGCCGAAAAGTGTAGCAGATGGCAATAAGCAACACTAACTTACCTGTCTCTATACTTTTGTCTTTTTCTTCTTTTGACTTTGCTTTAAATTAGAACAAAGAAATTAATACATATATTTTGCTAAATTTGACAACAATTTGACTAAGTTATATTTTTACAACTGTTTTTATAATAAAATCCATTTATAATAGTAACGGTTAAAATTTTCACGAATTTTCACCAAAACTAGTATTTCTAATACTTTTAAGGGTATTATCATAAATGATCAAAAATTGATCACTGCTGATCAAGTCATGACAATAGTAGTGAAGGACTCAGCCTTTACCTATCCATCCATCCATTTTCCAACCCGCTGAATCCGAACACAGGGTCACGGGGGTCTGCTGGAGCCAATCCCAGCCAACACAGGGCACAAGGCAGGAAACAATCCCGGGCAGGGTGCCAACCCACCGCAGGACACACACAAACACACCCACACACCAAGCACACACTAGGGCCAATTTAGAATCGCCAATCCACCTAACCTGCATGTCTTTGGACTGTGGGAGGAAACCGGAGCCCCCGGAGGAAACCCACGCAGACACGGGGAGAACATGCAAACTCCACGCAGGGAGGACCCGGGAATCGAACCCAGGTCCCCAGATCTCCCAACTGCGAGGCAGCAGCGCTACCCACTGTGCCACCGTGCCGCCCAGCCTTTACCTATGTAAAAAATAATTGTTTATTTGTAGTTTAGTGATGAGCACTGTAGACATCTTTCCTGAACAGATCAATATATATGGTGGAGAGTAGCTACAGACTACAGAGTAACAGCTACAGATTTCCACTCTGTAACTATAAGTCAAGCAAAATGACATCTTTTACTGGCTAACTGAACAAATTACAATTTGCAAGCTTTCGAGGCAACTCAGGCCCCATCTTCAGGCAGTTTGTAATCTCTCTGTAAAAGTAAATGTATGGAAGGTTAGCTACCACGTGCACACTGAGGTACTATGTGTAATGTCTCCATTATCAACACAGCACAGACGAGAAAGACTATAGTAGGCAGAAAAACAATGGTGATTCATTTTTAATAATGCATCGCATCCATATTTACGACAGAGTAGTGAAAGAACACAGTCCACAGAAGTCCTGGGGAAAAGGGCTCTTCCAATGACCACTGTCAAAAGACACACATCACCAAGCCTGGAGATATGGTTTGGGGAATTATAGAATATACTAGTAGCTCTAAGTTGTTAATCTTTATAAGCACCATGATTGTCCAATCGAATATTCACAGGGATATCAATCCTGTTGTCTTTGCTTTTTTGGTCACCATAGAAACAGCACAAATATTCAAAACCACAACTGCTATTGCCAGTGTGATTTCATTAAACATAACAGCTACTGGATTGTCGATGAGGTTCCCATCTAAATTTAGTTAAACATATATGGGTCATTTTTGAAAGGGACTTCGATTCCAAGCCTCAATCAGGTAGCAGTCATATGATATAAGAGATAAGAGAAATAAAAAGAGAGCTTGAATTAAAATCATATCACTTCAAAAATTACACATAGTGTATGGCTTGTGAGTTATGGTACAGTATATTAAGCATTACACTGTATAGTAATATATTTAAATGCATGTACTGCTGATTAAGCTTTCTTACCAAGTAATTTTTTTTTACTACTCTTTTCTTCTTTGGTCTTTTTAGAAGTATTGACATCTGAATATACAACATCAACTTGATCTAATTTGGAAAAAAAAATAAACAATACATTAATAAAAAGGGTAAAATAAGGAAAAAAAACATCAGTAGTAACTATATGTTTATTTCTTTCATACATCAGAAAGGTTATAGGCTTATGTCAGCATTCAAAATTATTGAAACAAACCACAATCCAGTAGACCATAATACAAAAACCTAGTGATAATACGGATAAGATGGCTGCACTTTTGGGTTGTATTGATAAAGGGGATGAGACAGAGAAGAGGAGTCAGCTGGAGAAATTTGTTTATTGATGCAGAAAGAATTGCCTGCAAGTAAACATCAGCAAAACCAAGGAACTGATTATTGACTTTCACCACACCAAGGAGACTCTATGTCAGGTCAGTATTCAGTGAGAGATGTAGAAGTGGTGCACTCCTACAAGTACTTGGGGGTTCACATCAATGACAGGTTAGACTGGTCTCATAACACAGAGGAACTATATAAACAAGGGCAGAGCAGGGTGTTTTTCCTCAGGAAAATGCGTTCCTTTAATGTCGGAAGTGACACCCTTCACATCTTCTACAACTCTGTGATGGCCAGAGTGATTTCCTATGCCTTGGTGTGCTGGGCTGGTAACATTACTACCACAGAGGCCCACCAAATCAGCAAGATAATTTAAAGGGAAGTTCAGTTATAGGACAACTCCTGGAGGTCATAGCAAAGGAGAGAATTAAAACGAAACTGAGTGTCATTATGAACAAAGCTGATCCTCTCTCTGAAAGAATAACACTGAGGACTTTCAGCCAAGAAATCATTCAGCAGAAGTGTGTGAAGAAATGCCTTTATACCAACAGCAATATGCATGCATAATGCGTCAAAGGGACAGCCAATTCAGAATTTTCTTTCTTTTTAGTCATTCTAGTGTGTGTTCTGACCACAGTGTGTGTGAGTATATACCCAAACTACAGGGTCACGGGGGTCTGCTGGAGCCAATCCCATGTAACACAGGGCGCAAGGAAGGAAACAAACTCTCTGCAGGGCTCCAGCCCACCGTAGGGAACACACCAAGCACACACTAGGGACAATTTAGAATTGCCAATGCATCTAACCTGCATGTCTTTGGACTGTGGAAGGAAACCGGAGTACCCGGAGGAAACCCACACAGACACAGGGAGAACATGCAAACTCCAGGGAGGACCTGGGAAGCAAACCCAGGTCTCCTAACTGCGAGGCAGCAGCGCTACCCACTGCGCCATCGTGCTGCCCCCTCTTGAAAAATGAAAATTAGAAACAGATCCTGAACATGTACAGACATCTTAAATGTTAGTGTCAAATATACAAATTGTAATAGTTTTACTATATACCATATAATGCAGCATTCATGTATGGAATTGTAAAGATATGGACCAGTTTGTTGATTATTTTGCTTCTTAAGTTTTACCTAATGCTTTGTTTTTGGATCTTTAGAAGGCTCCTCTCTCATGGAAAATTATTACATGAGTGCTTTGTATAAGCAGTTTAGTTATGAATTAGTGAAAATTCCTTTATTTATTTTGAAGTGTGCCATGTTGCCATTTTGTAGCCTCAGTATTTCACACATCATTTTAACTACAGATTGGCTCCTGTTGTTTACAGATTTATCATTCAAACAACTTAAGTCTTGTGTTAATATATTGTATCTTCTGGTTCATGCCTTATAGCATTCCACTTCTCGACTACTTTTTAATTTGGGCCTTGATTTTGGTAACAACATATCTTCTAGTTAATGACTTTTGGTGAGAGATTATGGGAGTAAGTTAAGTCCTGCAATAAACTGTTGTGGAATCCTTATTCTTGCTGGTATTTCTCATTTAAAAAATCAATATGTATTACATTTATTTCAACTTCAACTTTTAGTTTAAACATATGAAGTTTTCTGATTCTTTGATAACTGATATGCAGAAAAAGTGTAGCACATGGCAATGAGCAAAGCTAACTTACCTGTCTTTACACTTTTCTTTTTTTCTTCTTTTGATTTTGCTTGAAATTAGAGGAAAGAAATTAATACATTAATTTTGCTAAATATGACAATACAGTACCAATTTACATTATTACAATTATTTTATAATAAAAATGAAATGCTCATCATAATAATCATGATAACATTTCCAACAATTTTCACCAAAACTAGCATTCCTAATACTTTAAGGGTACCTTCATAAATGATCAAAGGTTGAGCACTGCTAATCAAGTCATGACATAAGAAGTAGTGAAGGCCTTCAACTAAAAAAATGTTTATTTGTAGTTTAGTTAAGTAATGAGCACTGGACACTTCTTTCCTGAACACATCAATATATATGGTGGACTGTAATTACAGACTACAGAGCAAAAGCTAGACAAATTCAATTCACTAACAGCAAATGTATGGAGGATTTGCTACCACCTGCACTCTGAGGTTCCGGTGTAATGTCTGACTACAGCACAGACAAGAAAGACTGCAGCAGGTAAGAAAACAATAGTGATTCTTTTCATCTTTAATAATGTGTCTCATCCATGTTTGCGACAGAGTAGTGAGCTGCATGCAGTCTACAGAAGTGAAATGGCTCTTCCACTGACCAGTGTCAAAAGACACAAATCACCAAGCCTGGAGACATGGTTTGGGGAAGTATAAAATATAACAGTAGATCTAAGTTGTTAATCATTGTGGGTGCTCTAATTGTCCAAGAGAATATCCACAGGGATATCAGTCCTGTTGCTATTGCTTTCCTCGTCACCAGAGAAACAGCACAAATATTTAACACTACAGCTGCTGTTACCAGTGAGAGTCCATTAAATATGACAGCTACTGCTTTGTCTGTCAGGCCCCCATCTAAATTCAGCCAAACCTTTATGGGTCATTTTTGAAAGGCACTCAGATTACAGGCCTCGTTCACCCACATCTATGGCTCACCTGACCAGCTTGCTGAGAACAGATTCTTTCTATAAAATAAGTAAAGCTTTGTTAACTCCAAGCAGGATAAAAGCAAGCATGTTTAGTTTTGTTTCTGTTACTTCTGATTTATAGGTTAACAATTGTTTTATCATCTTAATGATTTATATCGACTTAAATGTTACAATATGATTTCAGCTTTGAAACCAAAAAATCGATCATGCACAGTACCACTGCTCTTAGCACCTGACTGGAGCTATTTACTAATAAAGGTTAACATACTATTCAGTTTACTAAATGATCTAAATTGATTGATCTGTGGATCAGTAACAATCTGCTCATGTATTTCTTCATAAAATCTGTTTAATGGAAAGAGAAGGAACACAAACTAATCCCAGTAGTATTGGTTGCAGATGAAAAACTAACCACAGATGAGATATCATCTTTTACAGGTTGGCTCAGCAAGATGCCTTAAAGCATAATTACAAATTGGCATAATGGCACGGCGGTTTCATTGGTGCCTCATTCCATATATTCCTCCAAAGATGTCTTGCATATATTCACTGCCATGCATCACTGGAATTTTATTACCATAGTGTCTAAATGCCAGGTTATTGTGTTACTACAAATTCAATTTAATCTGTCCTCAAAACAAAAGCACAGTCCTAAACTCATAGCAGTTTAATCCCTGACAATAATTTGTTCACCACAAAATTACTTTATTGAAAAGCACACACAGATTATTAGAACAAAGATCCAACTTTGGATGGCCAGGAAACACACTAATTCAGGAATTAAGAATATGAGATATTTAGAATCAGGTATTTTCAAGTGTTCAAAAGCAGTAATAATGTACTATGAACAATCACTATTTTTAACAAACAGGTTTATACACCTGATGTTTATAAAAATGCAGCACACATACCTTTTTCATTCAGTGGTCATTTCTCACTTCTTGTAATCTATCCTACTCTCTAATTCAGTTGATGGCTAAGATTGGTGTTTAAACTTTCAAATAAGTTTCATGTCATGTGTGTATTCACTCGAGTTCTGGAGTTTCCCACAAAAACAGAACACAAAGGGTGTTGGCCCCAAAATATCTAAAACCAGATCACTACTCCCATGGTCTGAAACCAAAAAGCAAGCCTCACCCCAGACAGCCTAGCCTCAATCACAAAATTCACATTATTGCTCATCACATAAGAGGACCACTTTAAACCTTTGAACAAAAATTATATTTAGTTATTTAAAAGTTCTGTTAAACAATCAAAGAGAAGAACATAAAGGTAAAGCAGGAAAAAAGAAACACAATGAATCAAAAAGTTGGCCTAAAGAAGCACTCAAGAGCAAACAAATACTGTCCAAAGTACAAGGCCAAAATCATAAGAACAGCCAAAATTCAGAAACCAAACAACTCCCATAATAATCACTTATGATCCAAATACCACAAGTCACAATACTGTTCTGGAGGACCTGACTCTTTTATATATATATATATATATATATATATATGTTTCAAAGTTTTACTGTCAAATATGATCTGCTTCTCACAACTGAAGAGGGCACCGTGGTGGATGTTTGCCGACTTGCAGACCAACCACTAGCGTTACCTGGTAGGTAACCACCCATACAATCAGATTGTGATTCAGACTACGAATGCCATGAATATATATATATATATAAACATTAATTTATTCAATTTTTCAACTCTTTATATGCTTTAGGATCATTGGGCATTGGATTGTACCTCAGGGATTACAAGGCAGGAGGCAGTGTTGCATGTGACCCGAGTGTAGAGTTTGGGTTTACCCTTCGTTTTTCCTGATTTTCTGCCCCTCCCCCTCTTGCCAACTTCTGTTGTTCTCCATTGTTAATTACATGACAGTTGTGTGTAGAGACAGGTATGAGTTAAGGTCTGTCCAGTATTATACGGTATACTAACATATTTTATTGTGTGTATGGATGATTAAGATTTCTTACCAGGTAATTTGCTTTTAGAAGCCTTTCCCACCTTGGAATTTGTGGAAGTGCTGACATCTGAATAGATGATATCAAATTGATCTATTTTGATAGAAACGAAAAAGAAAACATTAGTAGCAAATAACGTATTAAATAGCTTTGAATAGGTTTAGAGTCTATTGCAGGATACATTCATATACACACACACAAACACACCCACACGCACACACATTCACACTCCCACGAGAAGCAGTTTAGATTCACCAATTGACCTAACCTGCTTATTTTTGAGCATGTGGGAAGAAAAACATAGTGTCTGAAGGAAACAAGATATTGGATACTGGAACTTGCACACCATACACACAAAAAATACCAATGGATCTCTGAACTAGTAGTGCTGATCTGTGTTAAACTTGCTATATATAGAAAAATATTCTGATGGATCAGATTCCACACTGCTGAGAAAATAAAAAGCTAATCATAGGGTCAAGAAGTAAAAGAAGACCTGTATATTTTATTTCTTGTATGTGTTTTTCAACATCAGAAAAACATGTACAGAAATAATTAATATTTTCTTTCTTTTTTTTTAATGTATGTGGTCTTCCAGTGCCTGTGTGGGTTTTCTACCATTTACGGAAAGATTTTCTTCCACAGCAGCAAAGAAGTGCAGGGTCGACTAATTGGTGATTCCAAATTGGTCCCTATGTCAGTGCCAGTCTGAAGGTGTGTGTGAGTGGGTCCTGCAATGGCTGCTTTGAGCTCAGTGCTGCCTCATACAAATCTTGTATTTTAGTAAAGCATGCATTGATTTATTCTACATAGCATTGTCAAATACACTTAATTCTGTTCAGAGTTGTGGTGGCCAGATCCCGACAGCATCTGTGATAAAGCAAAAAAAGGCAGCAGTCTATTGCAGAGCCCTCTCTTGCAAATATTTACACTCATTTTGTAACCCCCTAACTTCGGGGATGTAGTAATGAAACAAGAGTAGCAACAGGAAAATTGATAAAGACATGGAGAGAACATGCAGGTGCCAAATGAACAGTCAAGGGATTCAAATCCAGAACACTTAATCAGTGAGGCAGCAGCACCTCCCATTGCACTGCCACATCACCTGATTCTAGAATGAAGTACTCCTCAAATCTACTCATGTACTCTACAAGTGCATACAATATAACAAATTTCATCATATAAAGGAATTTTTGTTAAATCCTTTTTAGACAGTCTGCTGTTACTTATATTGAAGAGGAAAACAGATAATCTTAGTGTTCTGTGATATGTGCATTGTCTGCAGCAACAGTTAAGGTTAAATATCTGATAATTATCACTGTAGTCAACAGGTTTGCAAGCGGTTAAAAGTTCATACTAAGATCTATGCAAGACTTACAGCTTTCCATAACACACACTGTAAATAGAATACCTGAGATTCTAGTCAAAAGTGAAGTAAAATATATCATGAGGCAATCTGTGGGAAGAAGCTAAGTCTTAACACAGAGAAACATAAATGTAGAAAATAAAAATCAAGTGATGGGAAGGAAAGGAAACTTGCTGTATGATAACCTTATTAAAGCAAAGTAGTTAAAGATATAAGAACAAGACTTAATTAAAAATGATAAAAGTCTCAAAATTATATATCGAGCACATCTGTTTCACTTAAAATTGTCCAAAATGTTTCCAGGGCAAGATCAACCCTGCAAATGCTGCAATCAAATTCCAGCTTCACTGGGTCACATGTTTTGGGCCTGCACCAAATTAACATCATTTTGGACCAAAATTTTTAAATGCCTTTCAGACAGCCTTGGTGTCCCAATCCCTCCTAATCCACTAATCCACTGTTTGGTGTACTCCCAGATGGCCTTAAAGTGAAGTAGGACAAACAAACTGTAATTGCCTTTACTACACTACAGTATTGGCACGTAGACTTATCTTGCTCAACTGGAAGAATCCTAACTCTCCCCTTTTAAGTCAATGGGTAACTGATGTTATATATTATTTGAAATTGGAAAAAATAAAATTCTCACTTAGAGGATCTGTGCAGAAATTTTTCCAAACCTGGCAGGATCTAATCAATAACATTTTAGAATAAGCTTTTAAAGCACTGAGGAAGCAGATTCTCTCCCTATTCTCCTTTTTTTCTTTATCTATATTCACTTATTAATTTATCTATTTACTTATTTGTACTAGGTTTAAGTTTTATTCTGCTGCCCATGCTCTCTTTCTCAGGGGTGGAGGTTGATTTGTTTTCAATCCTATTCTTGTAAAATTGATCTATTTGTATGGAATGTTGTGTGATGGGCGGCATGGTGGCACAGTGGGTAGCGCTGCTGCCTCGCAGTTGGGAGACCTGAGGACCTGGGTTCGCTTCCCGGGTCCTCCCTGCGTGGAGTTTGCATGTTCTTCCCGTGTCTGTGTGGGTTTCCTCCGGGCACTCCGGTTTCCTTCCACAGTCCAAAGACATGCAGGTTGGGTGGATTGGCGATTCTAAATTGGCCCTAGTGTGTGCTTGGTGTGAAAATGATAAAAGTCATTTAAGCTTTTTTATCTAGTAACTCTGTGGTGTGAATGTGCAGTTAGTGGACACAGCAAATAGTAATAATCATTTGTGCTGTATACATGTACTTGTGGAAGATCATAGCACTGGCAGCAAAGTTAAATGGCCTCAAATAATTTCACAATGCATTAGGCCACTAGTATCAGTGATGATAAAATGTCAGCCAAATAATTCCATTAAAAAATCACACAAAATGAAGATCTATCAACTTGGTATTTTGTCATAGCTAGAATACGGCAGGCACAAAGGACCTCCCCAAGGAATCCAGAAACAAGCTAGCAGTGCCAGGCACTAAGAAAATTCCATGTACTCCAAAAATAAATATTTTACTCCATAAGAAATTGAATTAAGTCTATCATGGACAATTAGAAAAATATTTTTATAACTAATTTGAGTTTGCTATAAACATTTTAACAGTACATGTAATTAGTGAGGTGAGTTTACAGCTTGTTTACTTGTTGCACAACAGTGCCATCTGCTGAGTGTTGGGGATGGCAGTGTCCCACTTTTTCTGAATGCAGTGACACAACTGTTGATACTGCCATTATTAATTCATTTACATGTAATTAGACTGGTGCCATATCCAAAATTAGTTCTTCCTCTGTGCTTGATACAACCAGCATAGAGGCTGACACTTAAGACAAATTAATCCAAGTTAGCAATTTTAGACATGAAATCGAAGGTTGGATAACTGAATGACTGATAAGAAAGTCCTTGTATCTTTGCATGACACATTATTCAACAAAAAATACACAAAGTACTGATCCGTAAATTTTGATCAAGAAACAGGTCAGTAATACTGTAGCAGCAGCCTGAAAGCTGGAGGGTGACAGATTAACCAAGTTGCCTCACACAGTGATGGGTAGGGGAGGATTTCTCTATCATACAAACTCTAAAAGGTATGTAAAGAATTGTAAATTAACCAAAAAGTTTTCATCGCAAATCCCGTCATTTTTTGTGAGACAGCAAGGTAACATCTATGGAATTATACAATGTACTGTTGTAGATTTATATTTTAAATTGATACAAAATGGACATGTTAGGCTAAGTGGCTGCTCAAAATTAGGGTGCATATACAGTATGTGAGTGTCACCTGTGACAGACTGTTGCTCCAACGAACATAGTTGTGCCTAATATTGTGCAGCTTAGTCATCAGAGAGCTAAATGGGTACCAAATTGATGGACAGATGATAATTTAACCATTAATTTCTTTCTTCTTATATTAGCTGTCACGTGTGTGATCAGAAGGAGATGCACAACCCCATTTGCACACTGCCACATACACCACCAGAATCCAGAACTTAAAGGAATACAACTACCACAACGCTTGGTCTTTTCACTGGAGTGATTACTGCAGATGGCAGCACTAGCGTTCTGGTGTAACTACTTTACTTTTTTTGCCAAAAAAGCAATAAATTGTGATTATTCCTGGGACCCTGTATTTTCTTAAGTTTCTGTGTGCATTAATTTATTGCACAGTACATCGTCTGAAGACAGACCATGATCGTATGCACAAATCATTGTACCTACTAGAATGGTGAGATTGGTTAAAGTTAAATGGTGAATGAAGCATGTAATCACCTTGCACCTGATTTTGTCCTGCTTATGGAAAGTCCAAAAGTAATTGTACACTTACATACTCACAGAGACTAAATGTTTGCTGCATCAGTAATGTATTACAGTAGTTACTTTAATGGGCTATTTTATATGTTTACTTAAGTTTACATATGGTTATTTTATTAAATAATAATTACAATATGGTGGCATAATGATCTTTGGTTCCTAAATTATATGAACTTAACCAATGTCATACCATTTTCTAAGCTTGCTTAATCCTCAGCAGGGCTGCATGGGACTGGAGCCTAAACCCAGCAAGCACAGGGTGCAAGGCAGGAGAAGATCCTGAACAGGGTGCCAGTCCATAGCAGGGTGAACACGTTCACACACACTAAGGCAGGCATAGTTGCTCACAGTCCTAGTGCTTTACAGTGGAAGCAGGTTTTTGTTCCAACCAGTTTCTCTTTTGAAGAGAGACCTAGCTGATAATCGTACTTGATATTTAACTACTGTATATTGCTTATTTGTACTTTTATTCGCCCAAGACAATTTTTAATTATTTTGAGAACAAGGATTATTTCTTACAGTCCTAGAGGGCCACAGTGGCTTCAGGTTTTCTCCTCAGCCAGTTTCTTAATTAGAACCCATTGTGGTGGATTGCCGGCTTCTTACTCCGGCCCTCACCCCCAGGCTGCAAGGAGGAGCTCTCTGGACAGCATAAATGTGCCCTGAGTTCCAGCAGGGCCTCATGGACTTTGTAGTTACTACACACAGCCCTGCTGGATACCTTGGGGGCCACCAGGAGTCGCTGTAGGGGGGCTCGTGGGCTCTTATGTGCCCTATAACCCGGGAGTACATCATGGTCACGTGACAGGAAGAAACAACGTGCTCCCGGGTTGAAGAAAAGGACTGTTTACCCTGACCCGGAAGGAATAAGGAACTGTGGACAGTTGGGCAGGAACACCTCCGGGTCAGGGTGTATAAAAGGACTGCGGGAAAGCCCAGACATTGAGCTGAGCTGGGAGGTAGGGTGGCTAAGTGTCTGGGCGAGGAGGATTGGTTTGTGATTAGTGTGTAATAGTTATATGAATAGTGTGGAGTGGTGGGTGCTTTGTGCACTGTACAATAGAAGAATAAAGAAGAATTGTACTTTTACCTGGTGTTTGGAGTGGTACCTGAGGGTTCAAGAGGTGGACAAAAGCCTCTACTGCTACACCATTTAATTTGTTACTAAAGCAATGTTTTATAGGCTTAATTTTAGTACACTTAATTATTACAGTTCAACACCCTTAATTGCCTATTTTACTTTTAAGCAGTGCATTTAGTTGTTAAATCTTTTGTATTCTATTCTATTCTAGCCAGCCACAGTTAATAATGAAATGCCAAATGCAAAGAAAGTACCAGAGTATCAGCTAACTTGGTTGCGTTTACCATAATAAATGTGAATCATAAAGTATCTATCTTAATAAAATGTTTATAAATAAATAAGAGAAAAAAAGTGAGGATTGTGAAGTGCAAATCTGTTCCAATCCACAAAACAAATGGATAATGTTCATAGAAAAATAAATTCTACAATGTGATTAAAATCTGTCTTGGATGAATGAAAGCACTAATAAGCAATATAGCTAAATGCCAAGTTATCGGCAAAGACTGTCTAATAATAAATCTGTTTGGAACAAAAACCTGCCTCCACTGCAGCCCATCAGGGCCATGAGTGACTATCCTTACCCTAGGGTCAGTTTACCATCTGCAGTTTACCTAACCTGCATGTCCTCAGACTGTGGGAGGAAACCGGAGCACCTGGAGGAAACAAACACAGACAGAACATGCTAGCTCCACACAGAGAGGACCTGGGACACGAACCCTGGTCTCCTTACTGAACACAGCAGCACAACAACTGCTGTACTGCATTAAGGGAAAATTTACATCATAGTCATCTCTAAGTTGAACATCTTCTATATTCCCAAAACTTTTGCGAAAAGTGCCATACATAATTTTGATCATTAGTTCTAGTTATTTTCATTATCCATTTGTTCTGAATCTAAACACTATCTTAAGGTACAGGTACAAACACTAAACATCAAATGTAACTTTTGGTTACATCTACTGAATACTATAGTTTGACAATATCTATATATACTGTATATTTAATGTGAAGTTGATTGGCTCATTTACTCACTAACTCACCCACTCACTCACCTACAAAAACTCTATTTTCCATTTAGTCAAAAAGCTGAAATTTGGCAGGATGATACATCAAGAGTAGTAGGTGTTCGCTATAAAAGGACTTTTCGATAATATAGATATTTAGGGGTAACGGCCCCCCCCAAAAGATAAATTAAATACCCAAAAATCCCAAAATTACTTTGATTGATTAGTCTGAAATGTTGAGACTTTATTGAAAAAAGAAAAATAACTGGCATGTTTATTTGCGGATAAGTTTTTTATTTATCTGTATTAGTTAATATGCTAACAAACATACAGTGCGCTGCAATGACAGGGGGCTTTATGCAAAGGAAGGATGGAGCAGAAGCATTTAACAGGCCACATGAATAGCACCTCTTGACCAAAAGATTGGATGGATGACTGAAGACAGGGAGGTGTCCTGGACTGGATTAAAGAGACACGATCATTTGTGAAACAGAAAGACAAAGTTCAGCAAAGCTCAAGTCACTACCAGTACTCATCTTGGTTATCTGTTCTGCTTCATTGATGCTTGTTCCCCATTCACGGCTCTCAAAATTGCAAGAGGACTGATTAACCATCCCTACCCCACAGATGCTCTTTGATTGCAGTGCTTAAATTGCAGAATACCACAGCATCGGTCTTAGGTCATGGCACTTGAATTTCTAACAAGGGAGTTACAGATATTGTGTTGCAATAACTGAAGCTACTGCTCAAAGTTTTTTGCTCCTTGCTCTTCATGTTAATACATCAGTGTGACGCATAAACTATCAGCACTTCAAGCACTGTTTTTCTTTTACATTAACATCTGCCAACTTTGAAGGGGGACTACATACAACTGATAAATAATACAAAAAGAAATGTACTTGAGTGAGCAATGTAAACAAATGAAAATTGTAAACATCTAGTAATGATAATATATATTCAAATTTCACATTATCTATACTAATAAAAGGCAAAGCCCTCACTGACTCACTCATCACTAATTCTCCAACTTCACATGTAGTTAGAAGGCTGAAATTTGGCAGGCTCATTCCTTACAGCTTACTTACAAACGTTAAGCAGGTTTCAGTTCGAAATTCTACGCGTAACGGTCATAACGGTCGACAACGTCCGCCATGTTAAACTTTCTTATTTATGGCCCCATCTTCACGAAATTTGGTATGCAGCTTCCCTGCGCTAACCCGAAACCGATGCACGTACTTATTTCGGTGGTATGACACCACTGTCGGCCGCCATATTGAACTTTCCAACGGTCTTTGTTACTTATGGGCCCATCTTCAAGAAATTTGGTACGCGCATTCCCAGCGCTAACTGAATCCTACTTATGTACATACTAGCAAAATACCCGCGCGTCGCAGCGGAGAAGTAGTGTGTTAAAGAGGTTATGAAAAAGAAAAGGAAACATTTTAAAAATAACGTAACATGATTGTCAATGTAATTGTGTTGTCATTGTTATGAGTGTTGCTGTCATATATATATACTAGCAAAATACCCGCGCTTCGCAGCGGAGAAGTAGTGTGTTAAAGAGGTTATTTAACCATATATATACATAAACATATATACATATATATACATATCTACATATACATATATATACATATACAAATTTACATATCTACATATATATATATATATATATATATATATATAAATATAGACATACATATATACATACATACATAAACATATATATATATATTCATGGCATTCGTAGTCTGTGTCACAATCTGATTGTATGGGTGGTTACCTACCAGGTAATGCTTGTGGTTGGCCAGCAATCTGCTAACATCCGCCACGGTGTCCTCAGTTTGTGAGGAGCAGATCATAGAATGGTTGAAATAGTTTTACTGTCAAATAAATGCAAAGAGTACGCGACACGTGTTTCACCCTCATTCTGGGCTCATCAGGCGTACACCCTCCACTGCACTCCCTCTCGGGAATCGAACCTCAGACGTCAGCACCAGAGGCGATGCCCCTAACGTTGCGCCACGGTGTGTGGTTCGTTTATTTGACAGCATGTAGAGCGGGGTAATTACATTCACGGCATTCGTAGTCTGTGTCACAATCTGATTGTATGGGTGGTTACCTACCAGGTAATGCTTGTGGTTGGCCAGCAATCTGCTAACATCCGCCACAGTGCCCTCAGTTTGTGAGGAGCAGATCATAGAATGGTTGAAATAGTTTTACTGTTGACAGTAAAACTATTTCAACCATATATATATATATATATATATATATATATATATACTGTATATATACTGTATATATACATATCTACTTATTGGCTCCTGTATTTAGGATATAGCGGGTTGGATAATGGATGGATGGACATCTGTATGCATAGCCCTATTTGCCCGTTTTCGTTTTTTTTCTTTCTTCAGTAATCTTTCAGTAAACCCGGAGCTTGTCAGTTCAAATCCTGGTTCTGACACCACTGTGTGACCCTTCACTTCACCTACCTGTGCTGCAAAAAACAAAAGTAATATAACAAATTGTACCTCAGATGTTGCAAGTTGCTGGAATAAAGGCATAAGTCAAATAGATAAATATGTATTATACACATAGGAACTATTCATTTATTTTCAGTTAAGTCATCTGCAGCAAACCTTTATAAATGAGGGTTTCTCATTTTTAGATAGTGCAAACTATTTCTTCTTCATTGATGTTTTCTCTTGGAGAGCTTTTTTCATTTCATTGAAAATTAAAGCAGCAGCTGCCAAAATATGTAGCTTCTTATTAATTTTTCAACATTGTGTAAAATAAATTTATAAAGTAACATAAAAGGTTTAAATACTGGTTATCCTTTTACACTAAAATATTACTAAAGAGATACAAAAAAAGTAAAATGCATATGTTATTTTTCTTTAAGGAGATTAAATATTACTGAAGAAAGAAAAAAAAAAGTAAAACAGCCAAATGGGGTTATGCATACAAACTTAAAAGGTTTAAATAAAACAGAAATATATACTTTTATTTTTACTTGCTTAACTTGTTGAGGGTGTATCCTGTAGCAAAGCCCTAACTTTTTTTGTGAAAGCCCGTTTCAGTCAATAAGTCTTAAAAAAAGGTGTAAAGATATTGACAATAAGCTACGCAAACCCAGCAAAACATGGAATTGTTTAAATCAAGTATCATTACATCTTCCTTACTTAAAGAGAAGTAAGGCAGTACTTATAAGCTTACATATATATATATATATATATAGACATACATACATATATATACATATATCTAGAGCAAAATGCCCGCGCTTCGCAGCGGAGAAGTAGTGTGTTAAAGAGGTTAAGTAACCATATTTATACATAAACATATATACATATATATACATATCTACATATACACATATCTAAATATACATATATATACATATACACATCCACATATACATATATATATATACATATACAAATTTACATATCTACATATATATATATATATATATATATATATATACATATAAATATAGACATACATATATACATACATACATACATTCACATAACGCAAAGAGTACGCGATACGTCTTTCCCCCTTATTATTGGCTCATCAGGCGTACACACTCACTGCACTCGCTTACGGTAATCGAACTTCGGATGTCAGTGCTAGAGGGGCTTCGCAGCGGTGAAGTATTGCTTTTAAATTTTAATTAAGAAGAAAAGAAAACCTTTTTAAATTAAGTCTTAAAAAGAGGTGTAAAGATATTGACAATAAGCTACGCAAACCCACCAAGAAATGCAATCATTTAAATCAAGGCGCGAGTCGAAAAACACCATCCCATAATATTAGTTAACGATTAACACATTTCTATATGTATTGTAAGCATACAATACAACTGATAATATATTGCGCTTATTTATCTGGTGTACCGACATTTTTGCGCGTTTAACGTCTGAAATCTAACGTGGTTTGTGCCCTTCAGAATGAAAACAGTTTGCATTTACCTTTTTAATAAAAGGCGAGTTTTTAAGCCTGAGAAATCACCCCGTAAATGCACACGTTTAATTGCACATGTGTTAATATGTATGCTTACACAGTATTAAAAGACACTCAACAACGTCATTTACCTTTGTTCCCGCGTTTGATTAAAGGCGAGCTTTTAAGCCTGAGAAATCACCCCGTAAATGCACACGTTTAATTGCACATGTGTTAATATGTATGCTTACACAGTATTAAAAGACACTCAAAAATTAACATCATTTACCTTCATTCCCGCGTTTGACTCGTGCTGTAAATCTCTTCCTTGTTTTTAGTTCACGTGATTATGTAGGAGGCGTGATGACGCGATACGTGACTCCGCCTCCTCCATTAGAGTATATGGACAAAAAACAGGTTCCAGTTATGACCATTACGCATAGAATTTCGAAATGAAACCTGACTAACTTTTGCAAGTAAGCTGTAAGGAATGAGCCTGCCAAATTTCAGCCTTCCACCTACACGGGAAGTTGGAGAATTAGTGATGAGTGAGGCAGTCAGTCAGTCAGTCAGTCAGTCAGTGAGGGCTTTGCCTTTTATTAATTAGTATAGATATATATATATATATATATATACACATATCAACATATAGCTACACATACATAAACACACACATATACATATATACATATACACATACATACATACAGATACATATATATATACACACATACATACATACAGATACATATATATATATATACACACACATACATACATACATAAATACACACATATATATATACACACAGACACATATATATATATATACACATATATACAGTAAATATCTACATTTATATACACATATATATACAGTACATATCTACATATATATGCACACATATATACACAGTACATATCTACACACACACACACACACACATATATATATATATATATATATATATATATATATATATATATATATATATATATATATATATATATAGCTGATTACCCAGTGGCTTCGCTCACTGAGTGCAAGAGAAAAAAATAAAATGTAGTATTTATAAAGTAAGTTCGTTAATTGCCAAATTTATTCTTCCACAAATAAAGAGCACTTACAATATCATAGAAATCAATATAAACAACATTAACATCATTATCATATGAGAATATGAAGTAATATATAAGAAACACATTGTATATAAATATAAATTATTAAACAGTAAAATCTTCTTGTATAATACGCTACCGTGGCTATTTGTTTGTCTGTCTAGGATTTTAAATCACCTGTAGCTCACAAACCGTTTCACCAATTGACTTGAAATTTGGTACACATATACTACGTCACGTCTACTATCCGCTTCTGGGGTGATGATTTTTATTAGTCTTTTTATCTTTATTTTATTTTATTGTAGAATGAACTCACAGCTGCGTGCACCAGGGCGGCCGTGGGCAGATGCGTACGGGTGCAGTTTTCATTCCCTACCACCTTCGCTAATCATTGTTGAGGCAGAGTGAAGACTTAAGTGCCAGCTTAACTGAAAAATTAAAGAAAACATACTAATTTATCACAATACAAAAAGTAACTTAATCAGTTTTAACGTGAAAAGATGCCGACGAAAGAAGAGAAGCAGCGGGACGCTAGGGTGAAGAGCTGCTTAGTAAGAATCAAGCGCATCAACCTCTGAGCAAACGAACGGTAAATGTACAGAGAAAGAGGATAAATAACATGAATGCTTATGTCAAGTGTATTCACTCCACGTTATCGTGCAGTGCGCTGTTACTGGTATTTTGATAAAAGAATTTGAACAACATATAAGAAGCGTATAAATTATTAAACAGTAAAACGTTAACATTTAAGAAGTAAAGATACATTGAGTACTACTGCAGTGCTTTCGGGTATAGTACATTTTTTGTTTGCCCATCACATGCATAAATGTATACATTTTTTGGTGTACCTACCAGAGAATACGCGACATGACCCGGCAGTTAAAAGTTTCTCGCTCCAGCAATTTTAACTCTGTTACAAAGTCATCTAGTACGCGACACGCGTTTCAGCGTAATTGTGGGCTCATCTGGCGTACACACTCACTGCACTCCCTTACGGGAATCAAACCTCGGACATCAGCGCTAAAGGCAAAGCCCCTAACGTTGTGCCACGGCGTGTGGTTCATTTATTTGACAGCATGTAGATCGGGGTAATTACATTTCAGGCATTCGTAGTATGAATCCCAATCTGATTGTATGGGTGGTTATCTACGGGAGCGTTTCTATAAACTTAATTTATATCCCTGCGCATGGCAGCGGCGAAGTACTGCTTTTATATTTTTTTGTTCGTTTATTATGATTATAGTTATTTATTCATTCCCTTCTTTAGCTGACTGCCTGCTCTCATTAAACTTGTATCTCGCGAATATGGTATTGCAAACGGCGGGAGTGTTTCTATAAACTTAATTTAAAGTTACGGTTTTCACTGTGCTTGGTTTCCGCAGTAGCTGCACTTAACTGCGTTCACAGTCAGTTCACGTGATTACGTGGGAGGCGTGATGACGCGTTACGCAAATCCGCCTCCCACGTCCATGGAGCCGCTCTCCATTTCAGTAGATGGACAAAAAAGAGGTTCCAGTTATGACCGTTACGCATAGAATTTCAAAATGAAACCTGCCTAACTTTTGTAAGTAAGCTGTAAGGAATAAGCCTGCCAAATTTCAGCCTTCTACCTACACAGGAAGTTGGAGAATTAGTGATGAGTGAGTCAGTCAGTCACTGAGTCAGTCAGTCAGTGAGGGCTTTGCCTTTTATTAGTATAGATATACATCCATAGCCTGCAGCTTGGTTGCCGTGTGAGGCGGCATTGGGTCCCCCATCCCCACGCCTCCCATGTAGTTGGCTGCCTGCCTATATAAGGCCATCCGTCGCTCTGGTCTCTTCATTCCCTTCCTTGCTTCGCCACGGTATTCATGTCACCCTGCTGATAACTGCAGCCTTTTTATTTAATCCACGGCTTCTCCGCTGTTTTATTGTTCGTTTATTACGATTATAGTTATTGTGTAGGTATTTTAGACTTAGTTTACATTGTTCAGGTACCCATTTCTTTTATCGTTCCAACCATACCCCCATTAACATGTCTATCGAGGTGATCACCATCGATCAAAGAACTGTCACTTACCGAGTGGTTTCCATGCCCGAAGATGGCGACTGCTTTTTCCATTCTCTGTATTACATATTGCATGGCCATATCAGGCTCACTCTTGATATCCGGAAGAACATTGTGTCTTATGTATTGAATGACTGGGACAGGTTCAAGGTGTGGACTGATGACGGTACAGGATAGATAATTATACTACACACGAGCACTATAAAAGTGAAATGCTTAATGGTTCTGCATGTGAGTTGATGGTTGCCACTGAATTGTTCGGTTGTAGCTTTCAAGTGTACCGAAATGGCCAAATATTTTACACCTTTGGACAACTGCCAATGCCTCTTAAACATGTTAGATTCACAGGTGACAATTTTAGTAGTGGACACTTTGTTTATGAATGTTTAAACTCTCAAAAGCTGGATGCGAAGTTATCGATGAAACCCATTTCAATTCAAACACCTTCAATTTCCAGTAAGGCTCTGCTTCACAATAACAATTAATAAGTCTCAGGGACAGACCCTACAAAAGGTTGGCATTGATTTGAGGCAAGATTGCTTTTCACATGGCCAACTATACGTTGCATGCTCAAGAGTAAGCTCAGCGCACAGCTTGGTCATATTACAACCGGAGGGCTGAACTGACAACTTGGTATACAGAGAGATCCTTAACAAATAATTATTGGTATATTTTCCCTCAGTTTAAAAAGGTTTACTTTTCTTCTTAATAAAAATTTTAAAGCAGTACTTCGCCGCTGCTAAGCGCGGGTATTTTGCTAGTTCCTACTAATTATGAATTTTAATTCAAAAGCATTTTTTTCTGCAAAATTGCATTTTGCAATTACCATCAACATAAGACAAGTCTAATGTAGGAATGTTTTATTCATGGACAATTGTGTTTAGCATGTTCAAGATTAATCATATCCAGTGACGTTATAATATTATTATTATTATTATTACTTAATAGATGCCTTTATCCAAGGTGACTTACAACTTTTGAAACACATTTGGGTACATTTCCTGTGTTTTTCCATTCGGAGCACATGCAGATGAAGTGACTTGCTCATGGTCACACAGTGTGAGCAGCAGAATTTGAACCAACAACTTCAGAGTTTGAAGTCCAAGGTCCAAAGCCTTAACCACCACAACACACTGCCTGCCAATTAAAAAAAAATAACAAAATATTTTATACAGAAAATCACTTAGTTACATAATAGTTCTGATACATTTGATTAAGCAACAACACCATAACTGAGGCCTGTTGTTTTACAGAATTTCCCAGGCAAAGCTGGGTATAAGAGCTAATACTCTATAATATAAGAAAAAGAATCTTACCAGGTTTTTTATTCTCAGCAGACTTTTTCTTCTTTTTCTTGTTCAATTCAGAATATACCATATCAAGATCACCTGCTATAAGTAAAATATTTATATTACATTTAAAGCATTTAAAAAAATTGTGTATTTTAAAACCTTTTTTAAAAAATAACAACTGCAACATATATTTGTTTTTGTTCTCAAAATTGTTCATAGTCACAAGGTACAATATCAGAGAAATGGTAACTTTACTTTTGTGTTGTAAAATCTTCATGAACTTTCAATAAACTCGAATACTGAGTACACAATTTTGTTTTTAGCATCAAGGGCACTGAAATGCCTCAGTGGTCTCCTCAAGCCCTCTATTTAAATTCATTTTAACTTTACTGTTCCTGAAAGGGAAATTCAGGTAGTATTATGCACAGTGTATTACTCAACAAATAATCTAAATAAATGGAAAACACAAAGTTGAATAAAAAGACAAAGACTCAAAAACACAATATGTATATTGTATAGCTTTCATTCTGCTAAAGCAGGTTCACTTTTTACTCTATACAAAACAAAAAATTGCCTTTTGGGTGAGTTAGTTTTCCATTATTACTCCTTCCCTGGTACACTGTGAGACAGGAGTCTTTTAGGTGTGAAATTCTCCCATTTTAACTGATTTATAACTTTCATTTAATTATTGTGTAAAAATGACAACTATATTGCATTTTTTCACTTTATTCTGTCAAAATTCCACTAGAAAGTTGGTATAATTAATAAAACGTATTACTTTTATGTTTATTAATATTTCACCAATGGACATGTTTGCTTTTTCATTTAAAATCAGATTTCCAAAACTTGCATAAACTGATTGGCCTTTTAATTTTTGTAAAATTTCATTTTGTTCTTATGTTATGTTTATCATTCTTGACGCGATAATGTGCATCAAATGGGTCTAAACAGTACAAAAAATGCAATAAATAATACAGAATTTCCAAACATCCTGAAAAGATTTTTAATTAATTAAAATAATTTTTCATAAATGTAATTAATTTTTAATTAATTTAGTTAATTTAATCAGTTTTATTTAATTTCAGTCTGTGTAGTTATGTTTCATTTATATTCCAAGTCTTGTGGTACTAGGATGGGAGAGGTTCAAGCAGTTAATACTGTACAAAGATTAGTTCCAGCCAAAGAACAAATTCCAAATTCAAGTAAAGTAATTTCAATCTTTACTAACATTTTTTTATTGCAAAAAGGTAAAAATAGGAAAATCTGTACATATGTAAAAATCAAATACTTCTTTCATAGGACCTAAACTGCTAAAAAGTAGAGCAAATGCAACATAATCTATAGAGAATATCTACAAATACAAACAAAGTAACTCAACAAGTACAAATACAGTAAATTAACTAAATTAATACACATATAAAGAATACAATAAGATTACAATATCTAAAATACACCAAGTTCTAAGTACAACATTATAAAATAATTGATAGCAATGTGCATGTTGTACACAAGTAGTGGAACAAGTGCAGTTTAATCGTCTATGCTCATACTACTGTACATTGAGTCAATGCTCAAGGAATCATCAAGCTGTTACTGACAGTTGTGTTCTTGTGCTATAAGCAGAAAATATTACACCCTGCCATTTCAAGTCACTACTACTGAGCCATTACTGCATAAAATACTACTGTAATAGGTGAGGGCATTTCATTTATATGTTAGCTTGTAAGGGATAAGGTATGACCTTCCATTATCTATCTAGTATTCTACTCTATAAAGCCAAACAATTTATCTTAACTAAACAAATTCTTAAATGACATTTAAATTCTTAAATGAAATTAGCTGTAACTTCCAAAGAATGACTGTTAACAATATGTGAAGAATAGTGATGGAGCAAAACAATCCATGCAAAACTGAATTTGAAGTGAAACATTAGTAAACACAGTCCAAAGACATGCAGGTCAGGTGCATTGGCGGTTCTAAATTGTCCCTAGTGTGTGCTTGGTGTGTGTGTGTGTGTGTGTGCGTGTGTGTGTGTGTGTGTCCTGCGGTTTGTTCCTGCCTTGCGCTCTGTGTTGGCTGGGATTGGCTCCAGCAGACCCCCGTGACCCTGTGTTAGGATATAGCAGGTTGGATAATGACCGACTAACTGACATTAGTAAACATTAATATTTAATGTTTTGATATATTTTGCACAGCTTACAAGAATGTCATTCATATACAGTGTGGCACTACTTTGCTTAATTTCATAACATAACTACCAAATCCTCGTAAGCAGTTCTCTACACTATAGAAATATATTTTTAGTCTGATGTATTACTTACTTATTCTGTCAGCAGAGATGCATTGCAATGATACTTCAGTCGTAAAGAGAATCCAGAATGAGACATTTTTACTAAAAGAGGTAATCGTCTGAAAATGTGAAAGGATTCCAAATTCATTTATTGTGAGGGCCATTTCTCTCGCCAATTTAAAATTAGAAAATATCTTTGGCAACTTTCTTGCCGTAACAAGGACAGACACTTGCAAAAGTGAGCAGCTTGCAGTTTATCAGCTGGACTGAATGTATATTTTGCATCATGTAACCTGAATATTATCGAGAACTTTTTGGACATAAAATCCAGTCCAGTGTTTTGAAATTTGTTTTTTACCTAAAGTGTTGTGTCCTACAGCAAAAAAATGATTCCAAAGAAAAATCAAAACACACTGAGGAGTGAAAACAGCAGTGGATGCAAACTTCCCTGTAACATTAAGGATTTTGAAGCATTTGCATGTGAACAGTGGTGGAAGATTTCAGTTCAAAGATGCACAAAGTAAATTGGTGCTTAACAGAAGAATTTTATGGCAGTTATCGTCTCTAAGTGCCGTTTGACTAAGTATCAGAGTAGGAGTTTTTGTTTTGTATAAAACTGCCAAGGTTTACATTCTGTTTTGTTTTTACTGCAACTACTATAAGTGAAAAGGCCATCAATATAAAAAAATACTTAATATTGCTAAATGCAGCTGGCCACGGCCAGGTCTTATGTGAGCATTCCCCTGGCCTGGTTCAGTCGCTCAGTTCCTTACGTGTGTCATAGTAGCAATTTTATACAGAAGGCAGGTTGGGGAACCTGTGGTCACCACTTAGAAGTGCTTTCATTGTCAAAGAATAGATCTTGTAGTTTTCAAAAAACTATTGTTTCATTTTTCAGTAACTCATTTCCAGATATAGAATTTTCATTTTAATATGCAACACCTTTCTCACTGCAGGCCATCTAAACACAAAGCAGCTCTCAATGAATTACATTAAACCATTCTCATTATCAAGAAATGAACAATAATTTATTAAATCCATTTTAAAACACATCATCTATGCATTTTTGCAAAAACAATATAGAAGGTAAATAACCTTGATTATTTAGTCTGCTTTATCTCTTGATGTATACAAACTTTAAGGATTTTAAAGTGATTCAGATCAATGAATTTTACCATAATTTTTTTTAAGTAGAATAAGAAATGCTTAAGAATATTAAAAGGCAATAAATGCTCATTTCAAAGCCATAACATACAGATCCAGGATGTCTGTAAACTGTGCTTTCATCACGATTACCTTCTCAAAGAAAAGCAAATGAGGACTTTTAGGGAAATCCTGTCCCCTAAAATAATTTTTGTCTGATTTATGGTATTAGAATGCAGTTCTGAAAACCACATATTATCTGGGATAACAGCTTTTAGAAAGCTCTTAAAATCAATATCATAAAGAAATGTTTTTGTACATAAATGAAAAGTTGTGTCATACATGGAAGCATGGTACTTGCGTGTACCAATCATTTGTTATACTTCTATATATAGTGTAGGTGTAATTATATTTTACATATATGTGCAAATATATTTGCATATGTATTTTACAATCAGAGCCTCCATTGACTCTCCAAAGATCACAGCATTGTCAGTAATGTTAAAATCAGTGAGTCTTTCTTCACCAAGAGATTCCCCACAGCTGCTGGACCTCATGACCCAGCCCAAAACCAAGTCCATGCAAGCATTGAACAAAGTAGGAGGAAAAACACACCCCGATGAATACCAGAATCAACTGGGAAAAACACAGAAGTTCTGCCTGCACTCTGCACAACACTCACATTACCAGCCACGTTTTAGATATAAGTACCTTGTTCTATTCTTAATACTTAAATTAATTTAGTTGGTTCACTGGATTTGTATTTACTGAGTGTAATAATATGTTGGTTTACTTTATTTGTACTTGTAGATATTCTAAATAAACTTATATTTACACTACTTTTGGTTTTAGTTTGGGTTGTCCCATAACGGGAGTACAAATGTTGATATTACTGAACTGGAGTAAAGTCCCATTTTTACCAAGCTTAATTTATGTATTCCTGAATAAGAGCGGATTATTCATTGTACAGTACAGTAACCGTCATGCTGATAAATGCTGAAAGATTTGTTGAAATGAATGTATAAATAAGGCCTTTTGTCTGAAAATTATTCAAAGCAACTTTATAAAGTGTGGCTTACTAATGTTTTCCTTTCACCAAAAACCAATTGTGAAATTCTGAAGTATGATTAAATTGCTCAACAAACTCCTTGACAATTTAATTAAAGTATAATTATTTTATAAAAATATGAAATATCACATTTAAATGCCATTAAAGCTAATGTTGATATAATTAAAGAAAGCACACCAACTCGGAATTTTTTAAATTCACCTGTGTGCTAATTTTTGAAAGATATATTTTGATTTTTTTTGTGTTTTTCACAATAAGTGCATATTTACTGTATATGGTATCCTTAAATATATGTGACACTATTACACATATTTTCTTAATCAATTAAAAGATGTTAACTAAAAAAATATAGCGAAGAATTTTTTGAAAAACATTATCAAAATGAATGAAGGGGTAACTGATGAAACTTTAGAAAAATATTCAATGCATTGTTAAATCTGATTTTTAGCCCCACACAAAGCACTATAATGATTAATTACAACAGAATTTTTTAAATGATATACAAGCATTGGAACACTAAAGGATCACAAAAACATTTAAACATTTTATAATGTCGTACCATTCTTCT